>NC_091979.1:19962635-20170135 GCF_044704955.1 Pristiophorus japonicus | reverse complement strand
TGAAAGGTCATGCAATATTAAGTCAAATGCGTTTTACGTACGCTTTGTCGGCCATTATTGGTGTGCCCATGGAACTCTTTGATGGCACAATGTGAGATGGCACAGCTCACATGTCATCTTGACCAATTCCCACCCCCCAGCGATAGATTGAAATGTTGTCCTCTTCTTGCAGATGGTGAATCGAACAGCACCGAGCAATGCACCCCATCCACCTCTGGCGCACAAAGGAGGAGTGTGGCCCCAACTTCTTTCACCCTGACGTTGTCATCAGCCCAAGACAGAGGCTCCTTCCGCCAGGCCGCCACCCCCCCACCCCCCCCCGCCTCCCCCGCCCCGACCAAGATCAGCCATATCCACCGCTGCCCACCTCCGCCATCCAGAGTCAGGAAGACCAGGAGGGAGAGGAGGGAGAAGGGCCTGTGGTCAAGCCACTTGACCTCGAAGAGCTGCAAGAGAGGGACACCAGCCCTCCTGACATGTGTGCCACCTGTTGGGAGAGCCTCGGCGTCGGGATCTGAATTCACGGGCTTCGAACCGGACGAACCAGGAACAAGTGCTGGCAGGCACAGAGGCCGTGGAGTCACACACCAGCCAAGCCGCATTCACCCCCACAGACCCAACAATCACCTGAGGATGCAGGACGGCTCGCGGACATGAACGAGATAGTTGAGCTATCGAGGACCAGTGGCGAGCTAGGTCGCGATCTGCTGCAGACTATGGCAACCTTGGCTCAGCACCATACTGACAGCATTAGTGCGGTGAAGCGCGACACCCAGTCTGTCGAGGCGATGAGGCAAGCGATGGGCTTCTGGGCAGCTCATGCCTACCCCCGAATCCCACACCTTCGGACGTGCCGGCACCTTCAATCACGCCCCCTACCTTCTCGCCAAGACGGACGCGGCTGCAGAGATCCGGGGCTGCCCTCCTGCACAACCTGCTGGACCAGAGTGGGTGAGGGGCAGGAGTCTGGTGTGCCGTGTTGAAGGCGGGGCAAAGAAGAGGGGGGTAGGGAGGTGGTGGTGGAGGGTAGAAGGGTGGGTGTTGCTGGTGGATATGTTCGTTAATGTTATTATGTTCTGTCACTTTTGGAATGCTGCACTTTTCAATACAGTCACATTGTTCACCCACTCTTGGTCAGTGTCTCACTTTGACAAAATGTGTTATGGGCATAATGGGCAAACCAGACTCCCCACACACCCTTTCCTTCAACCACTGTCTGTCCATCTGTGACAGAGACTCTAATTCCCGCATTGGACTGTTCAGTCACCTGGGAACTCACTTTTAGAGTGGAAGCAAGTCTTCCTCGATTCCGAGGGACTGCCTATGATGATGATGGTGCCTTCTGAGAAAAACACAGCTCTCCCTCCGCTGTAGGAGGTATATCTTGCTTTTGATTCGACTGCATAATGGGTCCTGCCATCATGCCATCGTGACACGACAAGTCAGAGTGACCAATGCAGGAAGGCTTCCATTCAGTGCGTCAGTTGAACTAACTGCAGGGCGCACACTAAGGCTTGCTGTTCAAGCCACTTTTTCTGACTCCATATATCGCGTCGTGCCACCCCTGAGATGACATGTGCATCTGTGAAATTGCAGTCCATTATAGGTATTTTTCCGTCTTCCATAGCTCATGTCATGCTGTTCTCACTTTCACATGCAGCGACCTGCCGGAGCTTTACATCTTCTAACTTTCGCTTAATTACTCCGACATCAGTTCATACCATCTGCGCAGTCACAAGCTGTCACTAAATATGTTCCGCTTGAAATGCTGCCAAATCTCCATTGAATCTTGACCATCTTTCACTACTCATCGCTGCCTCCTCTACTTCACCTTCCCTTCATAAGAACATAACATAAGAACATAAGAATTAGGAACAGGAGTAGGCCATCTAGCCCCTCGAGCCTGCTCCGCCATTCAACAAGATCATGGCTGATCTGACCGTGGACTCAGCTCCACTTACCCGCCCGCTCCCCGTAACCCTTAATTCCCTTATTGGTTAAAAATCTATCTATCTGTGATTTGAATACATTCAATGAGCTAGCCTCAACTGCTTCCTTGGGCAGAGAATTCCACAGATTCACAACCCTCTGGGAGAAGAAATTCCTTCTCAACTAGGTTTTAAATTGGCTCCCCCGTATTTTGAGGCTGTGCCCCCTAGTTCTAGTCTCCCCGAACAGTGGAAACAACCTCTCTGCCTCTATCTTGTCTATCCCTTTCATTATTTTAAATGTTTCTATAAGATCACCCCTCATCCTTCTGAACTACAACGAGTAAAGACCCAGTCTACTCAATCTATCATCATAAGATAACCCCCTCATCTCCGGAATCAGCCTAGTGAATCGTCTCTGTACCCCCTCCAAAGCCAGTATATCCTTCCTTAAGTAAGGTGACCAAAACTGCACGCAGTACTCCAGGTGCAGCCTCACCAATACCCTGTACAGTTGCAGCAGGACCTCCCTGCTTTTGTACTCCATCCCTCTCGCAATGAAGGCCAACATTCCATTCGCCTTCTTGATTACTTTAACAGAGTCATCTGGATTTACATATCTCAACTCTTTCTCTGCGGGTTAAGGTCCATCACATGACTATTTGTGTGCCACTGATAATGCTGCAGCATGTGCAGAATACCCGGGGTGAGCACCGTAAAGTTGCACATTTTCCAGAAGGCACAGAAAGAAGCCACGAACCAAAAATGGATTAAATTGATTTAACAAAAGCTTTTGGGATGAACGGGACAAAGGGAGAAAAAAGGGCGCCAGCCCGGGACAGGTGGGGACGCAACACCAATTAAGGACAATCTCTGCGGACGAGAAACCAGACTGGGTTCATGAATAACAACAATGTGGTTGTTGCATTTCATAAACTAACTGAACAGGCCCTGAACTGATTGGCCGGAGAGCGAAAAACAATCTCTCTGGAGACTCCAAGTCTGCAAAAAACCCAGAACAACAAAGGGACCCCACCAGGTGTACATTTTTGGAGGGAGAGAGAAAACGGGTAATTATAGACCGGTTAGCCTGACATCGGTGGTGGGGAAAATGTTGGAATCAATTATTAAGGATGAAATAGCAGCACGTTTGGAAAGCAGTGACAGGATCGGTCCAAGTCAGCATGGATTTATGAAAGGGAAATCATGCTTGACAAATCTTCTGGAATTTTTTGAGGATGTAACTAGTAGAGTGGACAAGGGGGAGCCAGTGGATGTGATGTATTTGGACTTTCAAAAGGCTTTTAACAAGGTCCCATCCAAGAGATTAGTGTGCAAAATTAAAGCACATGGTATTGGGGGTAATGTATTAACAAGGATAGAGAACTGGTTCGCAGACAGAAAGCATAGAGTAGGAATAAATGGGTACTTTTCAGAATCGCAGTCAGTGACTAGTGGGGTACCGCAAGGTTCAGTGCTGGGACCCCAGCTATTTACAATATACATTAATGATTTGGACGAAGGAATTGAATGTAATATCTCCAAGTTTGCAGATGACACTAAGCTGGGTGGCAGTGTGAGCTGTGAGGAGGATGCTAAGAGGCTGCAGGGTGACTTGGACAGGTCAGGTGAGTGGGCAAATACATGGCAGATGCAGTATAATGTAGATAAATATGAGGTTATCCACTTTGGTGGCAAAAACAGGAAGGCAGAATATTATCTGAATGGTGACAGATTAGGAAAAGGGGAGGTGCAATTAGACCTGGGTGTCATGGTACATCAGTCATTGAAAGTTGACATGCAGGCATAGCAGACGGTGAAGAAGGCAAATGGCATGTTGGCCTTCATAGCGAGGGGATTTGAGTATCGGAGCAGGGAGGTCTTACTGCAGTTATACAGGGCCTTGGTGAGGCCACACCTTGAATATTGTGCACAGTTTTGGTCTCCTAATCTGAGGAAGGGCATTCTTGCTATTGAGGGAGTGCAGCAAAGGTTCACCAGACTGATTTCTGGGATGGCTGGACTGACATATGAAGAAAGACTGGATCGACTAGGCTGATATTCACTGGAATTTAGAAGAATAAGAGGGGATCTCATAGAAACATATAAAATTCTGACGGGATTGGACAGGTTAGATGCAGGAAGAATTTTCCTGATGTTGGGGAAGTCCAGAACCAGGGGTCACAGTCTAAGGATAAGGGGTAAGCCATTTAGCACCGAGATGAGCAGAAACTTCTTCACCCAGAGAGTGGTGAACCTGTGGAATTCTCCACCATAGAAAGTTGTTGAGGTCAGTTTGTTAGATATATTCAAAAGGGAGTTAGATATGGCCCTTATGGCTAAAGGAATCAAGGGGTATGGAGAGAAAGCAGGAATGGGGTACTGAAGTTGCCTGATCCGCCATGATCATATTGAATGGTGGTGCAGGCTTGAAGGGCCGAATGGCCTACTCCCGCACCTATTTTCTATGTTTCTATGTTTCTATGTTAAGATGAGGAGTTATCTTTTGCCTTGTAGACACCGTGTGCAAATTGGGGACATCCAGGTCCATCATCGCAGTCAGTCAAATGGATCACCACAAACAACGCATCGATCCAGACACATTATCGGAAACCACAACGCAGTGGGGGATTATTTATAACGTGGATATAAGTATACGAGCTCGAAGCGGCTCAGTGTGTGGTACAGAAGCGAAGCGAAGTACGGAACGAACACGGAAGGAGCAGAACTGAAGAGGAAACAACTGGTCACGGAACCAACGACCACAAACCTACGATTACAGCTATGAACTGGATGGGTGATTGTATGTCTTCAGGCAATTCTCTCAGAAGTCTAGTTCTGCAGTTTTTAGTTAGTAATAAAACTGACAACTGGGTTAAGCCTAAATTTTGTGCCACGTGTTGTCCTTTTACCTATAATTCCCGAGGTCTACGAATCAAGATGGTGTGTAAAAACAAACACCCTACAGCAGGATACCCGGAATGTGCAGCGTTGCAGCCCTCGGCGTCCTTCTCCCTGCCGCCCGACTCACAGACAGCTCAGACCAGCTTTTCGCCAGCGGTCCTTCTGGCGGGCAGCAGGGCGTGGATTGTAGCCCATGGTGCCTGAGGAAAATCCCGGATTTCCAGCCTCCGGCGCGGGCGGGCGGGCGGGACCGGAGGAATTGGTCAAAAAAAAAAACTATTTCTGGTGGAACCTCGGCGGCTGTGGGCGGAACTTTGACCGAGTTTCGAGCCTTTCGGGGCCTAAATTAGGGGCAACGGCTGTTACCGCCTCTGTGAATATTGTCCGCCGCGGAATTGCCACTGTTCTTGCGGAGGCGCTACGCCACAGAGATGATGATGTCATCGCCGTGCGTATCGCCCCCTTACTGCCCCGGAAGTTAAATGGCCCCGCGCAAGCGATCTCAGTGCCCGGCAATGACAACGACGGCTCGAGCTGTCGCATTGCAGTGGGGAAACGGATGCGCCAGCGCTGTTTAACGGTGCCAGCTTGCAATTTATTATTTTTTTGTAACTTTCAGTGACTGTGGTTGCTGGCCTGATCCCAGCAACACCGTTGTTCTGGCTCCGACCGCTTCCCCTGTATCACTCACAGCACCTTCGACATTGCACCATTTCTGCCCCTTCGCGGGGTCTGTGCTGGCAGTCGGCCACCTGCTCCGACTTCACCATCAGAGGATGCTTCACTGAAGGCAAGGGCGCCGGCAAATGCAGAGGGCAAGGCATCAGGCGAGGCAGACAGAAAGGTTAGCACTGAGAGAGGGAGCAGCACAGGGAGAGGAAGGAGAGTGAGGGAGAGAGAGAGAGGGGGTGAGGGAGAGGGAGAGGGAGGAGGAGAGGGAGAGGGAGGGGGAGAGGGACGGGGAGTGGGAGAGGGAGGGGAGAGGGAGAGGGAGGGAGAGGGGAGAGGGAGAGGGAGTGAGAAAGAGGCGGTGAGGGAGAGAGAGAGGGAGGAGGAGAGGGAGAGGCAGAGGGAGTGGGAGAGGGAGGGGGAGAGGGAGTGGGAGGGGGAGAGGGAGGGGAGAGGGAGAGGGAGGGGGAGAGGGAGGGGGAGTGGGAGAGGGAGAGTGAGAGGGAGGGGAGAGGGAGGGGGAGAGGGAGAGAGGGAGGGGGAGGGGGAGGGGGAGTGGGAGAGGGAGAGGGAGAGGGAAAGGGACAGGAAGAGGGAAAGGGAGAGGGAGAGAGGGAGGGGGAGAGAGAGGGGGAGGGAGGGAGGGAGAGGGAGAAGGAGAGGGAGAGGGATCAGGAGAGGGAGGGGAGGGGGAGAGGGAGAGGGAGGGGGAGAGGGAGGGGGAGAGGTAGGGGGAGAGGGAGAGGGAGAGGAAGGGGGAGGGGTGAGGGAAAGGGAGAGGGAAAGAGACAGGAAGAGGAAAAGGGAGAGGGGGAGAGGGAGGGGGAGAGAGAGGGGGAGGGGAGAGGGAGAGGGAGAAGGAGAGGGAGAGGGATCAGGAGAGGGAGGGGAGGGGGAGAGGGAGAGGGACAGGGACAGGAAGAGGGAAAGGGAGAGGGAGAGGGAGAGGGAGGGGGAGGGGGAGAGGGAGAGGGAGAGAGATCGGGAGAGGGAGGGGCGAGGGAGGGGGTGAGGGAGGGGAGGGGGAGGGGGAAAGGGAGAGGGAGGGGGAGAGGGAGAGGGAGAGGGAGAGAGATCGGGAGAGTGAGGGGAGAGGGAGAGGGAGAGGGAAAGGGACAGGAAGAGGGAAAGGAAGAGGGACAACAAGGTGGTGTTAGAGGAAGAGGGCGCCATGTGGGTGGGAACAGAAGACCTTACTCTCTCTGGATATTCCGTCAGCAGTTCTCCTACATCAATTTCAATGAGGAGTAATGTGTTCAAATGCTGTGTTTCAGGAAGGACGTGGTCACAGAGCTCTGCCATCTGCTACATCCAGACCTCGAGCCTCAGATCTGGGTGAGGACCGCTCTCTCAATTTCTACACCAGTGGACCTTTCCTGGGAGCAACAGAAGACATCTCCAATATCTCCCAGTTTGCCGTCCATTGCTCCATCCGCGAGGTCACAGATGCTCTGTCCAGGAGAACGGACTATATCTCCTTCCCCATGAGCAGAGAGAAGCAGCACGAGCGTGCATGTGGATTTGCCGGAATAGTGGGTTTTCCCAGGGTGCAGGGCGCCATTGACTGCACACACATCGCTTTGCGGGCACTGCAGCACAATCCAGAGATCTTCAGTAACCACAAAGGCTACCACTCACTGATTGTACAGTTGGTGTGTGACCACACACGCAGAATAATGGCCATCAATGCCAGCAACCACGATGCCTTCATCCTGTGCAAGACCGGTGTGCCAGCTCTCTTCCAGCTCCCAAATGAAGCTCGCAGCTGGCTGCTGAGAGACAAGGGCTATCTGCTATGCCATCATCGTATTCATCATCATAGGCAGTCACTTGGAATCGAGGAAGATTTGCTTCCACTCTAAAAGTGAGTTTTCAGGTGGCTATCATTATGTCTGTAATGTGCTTATGAATGACTTCACGAGGCATTGTGTTGTACTCAAACTGTAGTGACCTTGGTCCTTTATTCCAAACTCCAGAGTGAGGCTCAAGCATGGTGTGCAGCCTTTTATACCGGGCCCTGCCACCAGGGCAGGAAACCCCTGGTCTCCACCTGTTGCACCCTCTAGTAGTGCCAGTATGTATATACACAGTGTGAACCTTATTGATAGAGTACATCAGGTAAACAAGTCTCCATCTTATGTAACCACGCAGTGACTATACAGAGAGTACATCCATAGTCTGCATTTACAACAGCTATACAGTCCGATACGGGAATTACAGTCTCTGTCACAGGTGGGACAGACAGTGGTTGAAGGAAAGGGTGGGTGGGGGCTCTGGTTTGCCGCACGCTCTTTGCGCTGCCTGCGCTTGCTTTCTGCATGCTCTCGGCGACGAGACTCGAGGTGCTCAGCGCCCTCCCGGATGCTCTTCCTCCACTTAGGGCGGTCTTTGGCCAGAGACTTCAAGGTGTCGGTGGGGATGTTGCACTTTATCAAGGAGGCTTTAAGGGTGCCCTTGAAATGTTTCCTCTGCCCAGCTGGAACTCGCTTGCCGTGTAGGAGTTCCGAATAGAGCACTTGCTTTGGGAGTCTCGTGTCGGGCATGCGGACAATGTGGCCCGCCCAGCGGAGCTGGTGGAGTGTGGTCAGTGTTTCGCCGCTGGGGATGTTGGCCTGATCCGCTATGCACCGATGACTCCCCACCGCAACCCCACCACTCCTGGCCAACTCTTGTACAGTGTAAGCCATGCATCCACCAGGGCAGCACCTCAGCATGCCCACCAATCTCACTGAGCAGACCATCGGAGTGCTGAAGCAACGCTCCCACTGCCTTGACCGCTCGGGAGGAGTCCTGCAGTACTCACCTGAGCGGGTGTCCCGATTTGTCAGCGTCTGCTGCAGGCTGCACAAACTGGCCAACGTGAGGGCATAGACACTGCCACCAGGCATAGCCGCACCACCTCAGGAAGAGGAGGAGGAGGAGGAGGAGCAGGAGCAGCAACGGCCGCGATGGGGGAGGCAGCAACTCCATGGCGATCCTGCAAGGGAAGTCCGTGACCATCTCCTCAGAGCTCGTTTCCACTGATTTCCACCCCACTTCCCGGTTCCTGTGGATGTCCCCATCACCACATCAATTTGCCCTTGCAGACCAAACACACTGAAATGAGGGACAACAGAAAACATTCCAATCACCATTTTTCAAAGAGCAATAAAATGTAGAGTTATATCTTCACTTATCACCCTTGTGCATTTCCTTATAGCCCCTTTTTCGTCCACCTATTCTACTGCTTCTCCACAGTGTGTCCCCTGTGGCTGCAGCGGGGCTGGTGGAAGGCTGCTGTGTGTCAAGGCCAGAGACTACAGATGGCCTTGTAGGATGCCCTCGACCAGCTCTGGGCCTGGAAGGCCCGGCTGCAGACTGCACCACGTCAGGCTGGCTGGGTGACAGACAGCGACAATTGCAATGGCGGAGTGGCAGTGGTGGGATCAGGAATGCTGTCATACTGAGAGAGGACAGCAGGTTCCTGCTCCACTGACCCAGTGCCACTCCCCCGGGGGCAGCACCTCAGAATCCCCACCAATCTGATGGAACCAAAGATTGCTGGACTGTTGTGACACCGTGTGTTCCCTGGTAGACGGCGGTGGACCCAGCAGCGATGGCACTGGTCAGGGCCTGCGTGGCAACACGCTGAGACTGCCTGAGAGCAGCCTGAGCATCCATGCGAGCAACCACTGACTCTATTGCACCAGCGTTGCGTTGCTTCCGCCTGTGCTGTAATGGAGGCTGCCACAAGAAACAGGAATAGGAACAGGAGTAGGCCAGTCGGCCCCTCGAGCCTGCTCCGCCATTCAATAAGATCGTAGCTGATCTGATCATGGACTCAGCTCCACTTCCCTGCCTGCTCCCCATAACCCTTTATTCCATTATTGCTCAAAAATGTGTCTATCTCCGCCTTAAATATATTCAATGACCCAGCCTCCACAGTTCTTTGGGGCAGAGAATTCCACAGATTTACAACCCTCTGAGAGAAGAAATTGCTCCTCATCTCAGTTTTAAATGGGCGGCCCCTTATTCTGAGACTATGCCCCCTAGTTTTAGTTTCCCCTATGAGTGGAAATATCATCTTTGCATCCATCTTGTCCAGCCCCCTCATTATCTTATATGTTTCAATAAGATCACCTCTGATTCTTCTGAACTCCAATGAGTATAGGCCTACCCTTCTCAACCTATCTTCATAAGTCAACCCCCTCATCTCCGGAATGAACCAAGTGAACCTTCTCTGAACTGCCTCCAATGCAAGTATATCCTTTCTTAAATACGGAGAACAAAACTGCAGTACTCCAGGTGTGGCCTCACCAATACCCTATACATTTGTAGCAAGACTTCTCTGCTTTTATACTGTATCCCCCTTGCAATAAAGCCCAACATTCCATTTGCCTTCCTGATTACTTGCTGGACCTGCATATTAACTTTTTGTGTTTCATACTCAAGGACCCCCAGGTCCCTCTGTACTGAAGCACTTTGTAGTGTATGGAGAAAGAGTCAGACTGAATACTGTGAGCTGAAAGTAAAGTGTGACCTCAGTCTTTTATTGCAGGTCTTCAGAGTGCCTCTCCAACCTGTGAAGACTCCTTAAATACCTGTGCTCCCAAGAGATTTTGGGATCCCTTGGGACTCCAGGGGATGAGCCTTCTGGTGGCTGTACAGAGCAAATACAAGTCCACATATATAACAACATTCCCCCCAAAGTCAATAGTGTAACTATTTACAATGTGAGTCGATCTGGGGCCCTTCCTGCCCTGGTTGATCATCTCAGTGTGAAAGCTGGTGTTGATGAATCATTTGTTGGACCCTCGCTGGGCCTTGCTGGGTTGCCTGGTGTGTTGGGTCCTGCAGGGCTGCTGTGGATGATGGGTTCTGCTTCATGGTCAACCATGGTGCCGGTTGCCACTGGTGTGTGTGTTGGGGGAGTCAAAAAAGGTAGGGTCCAAGGTGGGTTGCTCAGGCTAGTCCGTGAATCTGAGTTTGATTTGGTCCAAGTGTTTCCGGTGAATAAGTCCATTTGAAAGTTTGACCCGAAACATCCTGTTCCCCTCTTTGGCCACAACAGAGCCAGGAAGCCACTTGGGACCTTGCCCATAATTTAATACAAATACAGGATCATTGATTTCAATCTCATGTGACACATCATGATATGTACTCTGTTGAAGCCGCCTGCTCTCTACCTATTCATGTAGATCAGGGTGAACTAACGAGAGCCTTGTCTTAAGTGCCCTTTTCATGAGCAGTTCAGCAGGTGGAATCCCAGTGAGCGAGTGTGGTCTTGTGCAGTAACTAAGCAGGACTCGGGATAGATGAGTCTGCTGTGAGCCTTCAGTTACCCTCTTCAAGCCTTGCTTGATGGTTTACACTGCTCTCTCTGCCTGACCATTGGACGCTGGTTTAAACGGGGCAGATGTGACATGTTTAATCCCGTTACGGGTCATGATTTCTTTGAACACAGCACTGGTAAAATATGGCCCATTGTCGCTCACCAGGATATCAGGTTGGCCATATGTGGCAAACATGGCCCTCAGGCTTTCAATAGTGGCAGTGGACATGCTAGCCGACATTATCTCACATTCAATCCACTTGGAGTACGTGTCTACAAGCACAAGGAACATTTTACCCAAGAACAGGCCTGCATAGTCGAAGTGTACCCTAGATTACGGTTTGGAGGGCCAAGACCATAAACTTAGCGGCGCCTCCCTGGGTGCATTGCTTAACTACGAGCATGTATTACATCTGTGAACGCAGGACTCTAAGTCCGCATCGATACCGGGCCACCACACATGGGATCTGGCTATCGCTTTCATCATTACGATGCCTGGATGGGTACTGTGGAGGTCATTGATGAAGGTGTCTCTGCCCTTCTTGGGGACCATTCCTCGATTGCCCTACAGAAGGCAGTCTGCTTGTATAAATGTTTCATCTTTGCGCCACTGCAAAGGCTTTATCTCTTCCTGTATTTCCACTGGGACACTGGACCAGCTCCCGTGAAGCACACAGCTTTTGACTGGAGATAATAAGGGGTCCTGGCTTGTCCAGGTTTTGATCTGCCGGGTAGTGACAGGTGATTGCTCACTCTCAAATGCTTCCATAACCATGGCTAGATCTGCGGGCTGTGCCATATCCAACCCAAGGTGGGTAATGGCAGCCGACTGAGAGCATCGGCGCACTTTTCTGTGCCTGGCCTGTGGCAGATGGCATAGTTGTATGCGGACAACATGAGCGCCCATCTCTGGATGCGGGCCGATGCATTGGTAATTATCCCTTTACTCTCGCAGAACAGCGATATAAGTGGCTTTTGGTCAGTTTCCAATTTGAATTTTAGCCCAAACAGGTGCTTTTTCTTTGCCCCATAGACACACGCTAATGCTTCTTTCTCAATCATGCTGTCGGCTCTCTCAGTCTTAGACAGACTCCTGGATGCATAAGCAACCGGTTGCAGTTTCGCAAAACCATTAGCTTGTTGCAATACATAACCGACGCCATCTGACAATGCATCACATGCTAGTACCAAACGATTACATGGATCATACAACACAAGCAATTTGTTTGAGCATAACAATTTTCTCGCTTTTACAAAGGCATTTTCTTGGCGTTTGCCCCAAACCCATTCATCTCCTTTTCATAGTAAGACATGCAGTGGTTCTAACAGTGTGCTGAGACCCAGTAAGAAGTTGCCAAAATAGTTCAGGAGTCGCAGAAATAACCGCAACTCCGCCACGTTCTGTGGTCTCGGTGCGTTCTCGATTGCCTCCGTCTTCGCTTTGGTGGGCCTGATGCCATCCGCTGCAATCCTCCTTCCCAGGAACTTCACTTCAGGCACCAGGAAAACACACTTCGAGCATTTTAACCTGAGCCCCACGTGGTTGATTCAACTAAGAACCTCCTCCAGGTTCTGCAGATGCTCGACTGTGTTCCGACCTGTGACCAAGACGTCATCCTGGAAGACCACAGTGTGCGGGACCAACTTCAATAAGCTTTCCATGTTTCTCTGGAATATCACCGCCACCGATCGCATTCCAAATGGGCATCTGTTATAAACAAAAAGCTCTTTGTGTGAGTTGATGCAGGTGATTCGATGATTCCTACAGTTTCTGCGTCAGGTAGGCTGAAGTCAGATCCAGCTTCGTAAATGTCTTTCCTCCCGCCAGTGTTGCAAAGAGGTCGTCGATCTTTGGTAGTGGGTATTGGTCCTGCAGAGAGAAACAATTGATAGTTACTTTGTAATCATCACAGATTCTGACGGTGCCTTCTCCCTTGAGGATTGAGGATGGGGACAATAGGACTGGCCCATCGGTGAACTCGATCGGGGAAATGATACCCTCTCCTTGAAGCCGGTCTGGCTTGATCGCTACCCTTTCTCTCATCATGTATGGTACTGCTCTCGCCTTGTGATGGATGGGTCGCGTCCCCGAAATTAGGTGGATCTGCACTTTTGTTCCTTGGAATTTCCCGATGGCTGGTTCGAACAGCAAAGGAAATTTGTTTACGACGTAGGCACACGAAGTGTTGTCAGCGGGCGATAGCGCTCGGACGTCATCCCAGTTCCAGCGTATCTTTCCCAGCCAGCTCCTGCTGAGCAGCGTGGGACCATCACCCGGTACCACCCAGAGTGGTAGCTTGTGCACCGCTCCATTGTAGGAGACCTTTACGGTAGCAGTTCTTTCGTGTAAGTTCTTAGTTTCGTGCGAACTTGAGTTAAGACCGGCTTTGAGGCCTTGTTGCACCACAACCTTTTGAAAGTCTTTTTGTCCATGATGGACTGGCTCGCACCCGTGTCCAGCTCCATTGACACCGGGAGTCCATTTAGTTCAACATTCAACATTATCGAGGGACAATTCGTGGTGAATGTGTGCACCCCATGTACCTCTGCCTCCTCGATCTGAGGCTCTGGTTCAGCATGATCCTCCGTGGATCTGTCCTCCTCTGCAACATGGTGGTTTGCAGGTTTAACAGGCTTTGCAGCTCGCCTGCACACTCATTGGTGGTGTCCCATTGTTCCACAGCCCTTGAAAACGTACTCTTTGAATCAGCATGAATGGAAACGATGATCACCCCCGCAGCACCAACAAGTTGTTAATGGCCTTGCATTCATCACCCTTGATGGTGGACTCTGAGACATCTGCGATGTGTAGCTGCAGGTATTTGTGACCTGCCCTGTACATTATGATTCGAAAACAACATCACTTTGTTCACAGTACTTGTAGCAGCACTTGTGTGCTGAGAGATTTGCTTCGCATTGTCACTGGTGGCAATGGACGCCTGGGCTATCGCTATGGCCTTACTCAAGGCTGGGGTCTCGACAGTCAAAAGTTTGCGAAATATGGTTTTGTGGCCTATGCCAAGTAGGAAAAAGTCTCTGAGCATGTGCTCCAAATGTCCTTCAAATTCGCAATGTCCTGCAAGGCATCTTAGCTCGGTGACATAACTCGCCATTTCCTGGCCTTCAGACCTTTTGTCGGTGTAGAACCGGTACCTCGCCATCAGAACGCTTTCCTTCGGGTTCAAATGCTCTCGGACCAGTGTGCACAAATCGTCGTATGATTTCTCCGTGCGTTTCGTTGGGTGTGAGCAGATTCTTCATGAGGCCATACGCTGGTGCCCCACAGACAGTGAGGAGGATCGCCCTTCATTTGGCAGAGCTCTCTTCCCCATCTAGCTCGTTGGCCATGAAATATTGGTCGAGTCACTCCACAAAAGTTTCTCAATCATCTCCCTCCGAGAATTTCTCTAGGCTGCCCACTGTTCTCTTCATCTTTTGGTTTGCTATCTGTACCCCGTCGTCAGTTGTAGTGTATGGAGAAAGAGTCAAACTGAACACTGTGAGCTCAAAGTAATGTGTGACCTCAGTCTTTTATGGCAGGTCTCCAGAGTGCCTCTCCAACCTGTGAAGCCTCCTTAAATACCTGTGCTCCCAAGGGATTATATCTGAGACACCCACTCTCTAAGTTTTTGACAAATAAGAAGTAATCAGTAATTATAAATTGGATTGAAAGGAAACAATAAATTTTCCTTTGATGAAATAAAGAAAAGAGAAAGGGAAAGTTATGTCTCTTTTCTACTTTCAGTGTAGTGTCACTTTAAAAAAAAAATAAAGCGCGTATGAATGATTCAAAGCTGCAAGCTAGGGGGAGCTCCTTTTCCTTTTGTGTAGAATATATGATGTTTGTTAAAATGTAGAACAAATTTTTCTCCAGTTATATTCAGCATTTTTTAGACATTTGAAAAGGCATCTGGAGAAAGAACAAATAGAAATATGATGTAATTTGCTGGGTTTACTGTAATTTGGACCAAGTTGGAACGTTTGATCTATGTTTTCCATCTTTAATATTGTACTGAATGGTAAAGCTCCTCCAGGGATCATGAATGAGCTATGAATGATAATTAATGGGATGTGTAAAATAGAGAGAGGAAGTGTTTGAGGGTGTAAGACAGAAACAGGAGAATGGAATTTTCCTAGCTTTCTAGTGAAAGTCTGGAAAGTGTAGTTATGAATAGTAAATTGATAACTTTCTCTCAGAGACATTTGTGTCCTTACCTATAAGAAAACTGAATTTTATAGTCTGGCCTCTTCCCGAGACATCGGGACCATGCAGAGGGATATATTGAGATACCGGTATGAGTGTGCAAATTAACTTGCACTGAAGAATGGGTCTCAGACATGCTCACTTACTTGACAACAGCAAGACCCATGAAATGATTAATGCCGCTCAGGAGAGTGAGACAACTTTTAAAGCACTGACACATACTCCATCGAGAAACTATCTAATTAATGAAACAATTAGCAGAGAGTTAAATACACCGATACCTGTTAGAGGGATTGAAATTGAAGTTGAAATGGAGAGTTGCATGGAATTTGGATTGGTACAAATGAAGGCTAGGGAGAAATACATTTAGCAAGAATTATCCATGAGATGAACACGAGTAAAAGTGAGATCTGGAGAATCTTCTAAGTCCATGACTTGTTGATTAGATGTTAAACTGTAGTGTCGCTTGAAATGATTATAGGGCTGAATTTAACTGAGACTGTAATAATTGTGTTTTGTAGGTAACAGAGCGTGGGAAAAACCAGTATGAATCAAGAATGAGGTGGTTTTGGTAGTTCTTCCTGTGTCACTTCCTACAATTCCCTGGGAGGACAGACGCACCAATGTTAGTGCCCTCGACCAATCCAACATCCCCGGCATTGAAGCACTGACCACACTCGATCAGCTCCGCTGGGCGGGCCACATTGGTCGCATGCCTGACACGAGAGTCCCAAAGCAAGCGCTCTACTTGGAACTCCTTCTTGGCAAATAAGCCAAAGGTGGGCAGAGGAAACTTTACAAGGACACCCTCAAAGCCTCCCTGATAAAGTGCAACATCCCCACTGACACCTGGGAGTCCCTGGCCCAAGATTGCCCGAAGTGGGGGAAATGCATCCGGGAGGGCGCTGAGCACCTTGAGTCCCGTCGTCGAGAGCGTGCAGAAACCAAGCGCAGGCAGCGGAAAGAGCGTGCGGCAAACCTGTCCCACCCATCCTTTCCTTCAACCACTGTCTGTCCCACCTGTGACAGGGATTGTGGCTCTCGTATTGGACTGTTCAGTCACCTAAGGACTCATTTTTAGAGTGGAAGCAAGTCTTCCTCGATTCCGAAGGACTGCCTATGATGGTGATGACTACCACAACTACCATGCTTTACAGGTCTAACAGGACCTGACCCATTAATAGCCCCAGTTTCTCCTCACACCACATCTGTTTAGGAGCAAGACAACTCGAGAATCGATATTGAAATTGACAGCATAGGGGATATTGGGCTTAATATATCAGCACACCCTTAGGTTGGTATTATTTACTCTGGTAGTTCTCCAACTTGCAATGATAGTGTATTTGATATATGTACCCCATGTAGCAAGACCATGATGTATAAGACAATTATGTACTCATGTCTATGACTAACCAGCACTGAAAAGGAAATGAATTAAGCACACCGAAAGAGAAAATCCGAAGCAACGTAGAGGAGACCCCAGGCGGGGTAAGATCAGGAAAGATCGAAGAAACAGAGGATACCTCAGGCGGGCAGAATTGGAACCCTGGAATGGTGAATAGAATTTGAGAAAGGGTTCAGAGGTTGCTCCTCCCCCTCAAAGGAATGGACTGTAAGAAAGCGGGAAAATCTTCATTTCTGAGTGCTCCTACTAACTATCGTCCAAGTTGAGAAAGCCAAGGCCTGAAAATCCCGTCCTCCCCGGGTCCGTACGGAGTGTGTACCGACCCGGGAAGGCATTGCAAAAGCCATTTTCCAGCCCACAATGCACATGCGCTGAAAACCAGCTTTTCTGGTCTGTCAAGCTGGAGCTGGACAGATCATCCACATCTCGGGAGCGAGGACATTTGCCAGGGCAAGATTGCGGGATTTACCCATATCTTGCCCAGCAAATCTCCTCAAAACTCTTGTGCCTAATAAAAGCAGGCACATAGCCTACTGTTACAGGCGTAAGAGTTTTAAAATATACAAAAATACAATAAAATTTAATTTAAAACTAAATTTTATTGTTAAAAAAAACTCTGCCCACTAAGGTAAGTTTATTTTTAACCATAATTACAAAACTTTAAAAAAAATGGGAAATATATTTTTTTTTCTAAGGCATTTATTAACTTTAATTTCAATTAATTTTAATGATGTGAGGTGTGTTTATTTTTTATTATGGTGTTTAGTGTGTTTGGGTTTTTTTTTCTCATTAATAGCAATGAGAATTTGTAGATACGGAGTTGCCATTGCTATTAATGAGAAAGCTGTGGAATACTGTACCTGATTGGCTGAGCAGTCACACGTGACTGCACCGTCACCGTGGGAACCTGGAGGACGGGAGCGCGCTTCGCAGCGCGGGAAGAGAAGTTCCCCCCCCCCCCCCCCCACCGCAATCCCACATTCCTCCCGGACCACCAGGTACTGTCGTAGAAGTGTTTCAGGTCGGGGGCATCTGTCCGCGGGTAGCCTCCGACTGCAATTTCAGGGGCGATAAGTAGATTAGGAGACCACAAGTGGTGGGAGATAGCTTATAAGTCCAGCCAGCATCCCTGGGCATGAATGGTATCAGTGGGATAACTTAGAACTAGCTAGATTAGTCCAAAGCCGGTTGTGAGAGGTCAATAAGAATATTTCCTTCTCAAGGTGGGAAGATATAAGAAATTGTGGATTGGAAGAAATAACGAGATAAAAAAAGTCTCTTTAGACTGGTGTTAGACTAACCGGATAGACACTTAGATTTGCTTTTGTTTTTGGTTCCCTGTGGATATTATAACATTCAATGATTCATGCCATGGTGAAATAGCTACTTGAACAGTGTGAACATAAATAACTGATAACAAGCATCTGAAAGGCCAAGAATGGCATGTCTGACTCCAACCTTGGGCGGATCAGGACAGGAGAGATGGGCCTTCAGAAAGTATAAACAGGAAAGACACGTGGAGAGGAGGGTTTCACGTAAGAGTTGAGACAAGGATCTCGACATATCATAGGTTAAATAGCCCTGTCCATTATTTTACGTCAGGCCTATCCCTAAAAAGAGAATCAAAGAGATATCTAAAGAGTCTTTCAGGGCAGGCAGTGCAGAGAATAGCTGTTTGTGCTAGCAGCCATCTGTTGGATCGGGACTAGAACCAGCTACTTGTCATGGTTGTATGTCTACCATGTCTATCCTGATTGTGTGTTGTGTTTGACTATATTTGAACTATCGCTCTCTTAATAGAATGCTTTATGACTCTTAAGACCTTCAATAGACAAACACAGCCAACCTATAATGCAGAGCAAGGTCCCACAATTAGAAAAAATAAATGACCAGTTAGCGGTGTTTGACCTGTGACCCTAATCTTAAACTTGTGCAGTTTCCACTGCCTCCTCTTGCCACTGTGCAGTTTCTAGTGTTTCCACTGCCCCGATACTTTGGCAGGCACTGCAGGGAATCGAATAAGGCCAGGGTGATCTCCTGGACTAATTTTGATCGCCTGGATGGGTCAGAGAGGAATTTTCCCAGATTTTTTTCTACCCAATTGGCCTGGGTTTTTATCTGGTTTTTGCCTCTCCCAGGAGATCACATGGCTCCGGTTGGGGTGGGGTGTAGAATGTTTCTCTTTCAGGGGTGTCGCAGTTGTGTGGGGCGGACTGGTTGGGTTGGGTGCTCTTTACCTTTCCGCCATTGTTCATTGTTCATAGGTTTATATGTAACCTTCAGGGCTGCTGACCGAGGGCCGTGCGGCTCTTTGTCGGCCGGCGCGGACACGGTGGGTCGAAATGGCCTCCTTCTGCGTTGTAAATTTCTATGTTGCTATGTTTCAATGACAGCTATAAATGCTAAGATACTCATATTTGGGGGCTGACGCTTAGTGCAAGTGGTGACTTTAGGTCTACAGCAGAGGATGTGCAGGGCTGTAGCTCTCTGGCTCCTGGATCATAGTCTGTAATGAGAGCAGGTAGATTTACCAGTGTGTTAGCAGTAGTTTGAAAACTCCCCGTCGTCTTCAAAAGTAATGATGCGGATAACTAGTCCTCTCTTTCCGAGAGCATTGAGACACTCCTGTTGACTGCTCCACGGATCAGGAAGATGCAGCACGGATTTGGATCACAGCAGCCTGCCTCACTGCCACCTGGAATGGAGGATCAGAGGAGCTTGCATTAGTGCGGGGTCCTTCATCTCCTCGGGACGTCCCAAAGTGCCTCACAGCCAAAGAATTACTTTCGAAGTGGAATCACTTTTGTTCAATAGGCAAGCACGGCCAGCCAATAATGCACAGCAAGGTCCCACAATTAGAAAAAATAAACGACCAGTTAACCTGTTACCACGGCGATGGTTGAGGGATGAATGTTGGCCAGGACACTGATCAGAAAGGAAGACTTGCATTTGTACAGCACTTTTCACACCCTCAGCAACAACAATAACAACAACTTGTATTTATATAGCGCCTTTAACATAGTGAAACGTCCCAACGCGCTTCAAGGAGTATTATGAGATAAAAAATATTTGACACCGAGTCGCATAAGTAGAAATTAGCGCGGGTGACCAAAAGCTTGGTCAAAGGGGTAGGTTTTAAGGAGCATCTTGAAGGAGGAAAGAGAGGTAGAGAGGCGGAGAGGTTTAGGGAGGGAGTTCCAGAGCTTGGGGCCCAGGCAACAGAAGGCACGGCCACCGATGGTTGAGCGATTATAATCAGGGATGTTCAAGAGGGAAGAATTAGAGGAGCGCAGACATCTCGGCGGGGGTTGTGGGGCTGGAGGAGATTACAGAGATAGGGAGGGGCATCCTCAGGACATCCCAAAGTGCTTTACAGCCAATGAAGCAACTCTGAAACGCTGTCACTGGTAGCCACTGACTGAAGATAGATATTTATTGCAATATCAGAGCAAGTAAAATATAAGAACTGATAATCTAAAGAAAGTGTCTGAATCAGTGAAGGAAGAAAATCTTGTCAGCACTGGTTCAGAGTCTGATTTGGTATATTTGAAGTATAGTCACTGTTATAATAGAAAGAAAGACTTGCATTTATATAGCGCCTTTCACAACCACCGGACATCTCAAAGCGCTTTACAACCAATATCGTACTTTTAGAGCGTAGTTACTGTTGTAATATGGGAAACGCGGCAGCCAATTTGCGCACAGCAAGTTCCCACAAACAGCAATGTGATAAAGACCAGATCATCTGTTTTTTTGTTATGTTGATTGAGGGATAAATATTGGCCCCAGGACACCAGGGATAACCCTCCTGCTCTTCTTTGAAATAATGCCATGGGATCTTTTTCGTCCACTTGAGAGAACAGACGAGGTCTCAGTTTAAAGTTTCATCCGAAAGATGGCACCTCCGACAGTGCAGCGCTCCCTCAGCACTGCACTAGAGTGCCAACTTAGATTATTTTGTGTTCACGTTCCTGGAGTGGGGCTTGAACCCACAACCTTCTGACTCAGAGGCGAGATCGCTACCCACTGAGCCACGGCTGACACTTAATGTGAGAAGTTAATGTAATGTAAGAAATGCGGCAGTCAATTTGCGCGCAGCAAGCTCCCACAAACAGACATGTGATAATGACCGGATCATCTGCCAGACGTGATATAAATGCAAATCTTTCATTCCCCTGTGGCAAATGTGTTCAAAAAGATGTTGCCAAATCTTCCTGACATGGAAATATATCGCCGTTCCTTCATCATGGCTGGGTCAAAATCTTTTGGAATTCCCTCCCTGACATCGCTGTGGGAGTACCTTCACCACACAGACAGCAACGGTTCAAGAAGGCGGCTCACCACCACCTTCTCAAGAGTAGTTAGCGATGGGTAATAAATGCTGGCCTTGCCAGCGATGTCCAAATCCCATGAACGAATAAAAAAAAAGATGGGCCAGTTGGCTTTTTCTCCTTCCATATCTTATGTCCTTATTCAATAATGGAGCCTGCTAACTATCTTCTATGCACTCACTCCCCACACCCCCCAAAAAAGCAATGTAATAATGTCCCCTGTCCTTACACACCTCAGAGGTTGGGTGAGTGGACAAAAATTTGGCAGATGGAGTATAATGTGGGAAAATGTGAGGTTATCCACTTTGGTAGGAAGAATAAAAAAAGCAAATTATTATTTAAATGGAGAAAGATTGCAAAGTGCTGCAGTACAGAGGGATCTGGGGGTCCTTGCACATGAAACACAAAAAGTTAGTCTGCAGGTACAGCAAGTAATCAGGAAGGCAAATGGAATGTTGGCCTTTATTGCAAGGGGGATAGAGTATAAAAGTAAGGATGTTTTGCTACAACTGTACATATCCATATATGGCAGCACCATATCAAGTGATGGGTCCTTGGACAAGGAGATTGATGCAAGGATCTGTAAAGCCAGCCGAGCACTTGGTCGCTTGCACACTAAGGTGTTGAGTCACCACCACATCCGACTGTCAACTAAGCTGTTGGTGTATAGAGCAGTCGTTCTCTCATCTCTCCTTTATGGATGTGAGACCTGGACACCCTACAGGCTTCATATCAAAACGTTGGAAGCTTTCCATATGCGCAGTCTCAGATCTATACTCCACATATGCTGGCAAGACTGGGTGTCAAACTTTGAGGTTCTGGAGAGAGCACAATCAACTAGCATCGAGGTGATGATCATGCGAGCCCAGTTCCGGTGGGCTGGACATGTCATCCGTATGGATGAGTCAAGGATCCCTCGTCAGCTTCTTCACGGCGAGCTCTGTGAAGGTGAAAGACACCAGGGGCGCCCCACAAGCGCTACAAAGATTGCATCAAGGCTAACCTCCAGTACTGTGGCATCCGACCAAAGGACCTCGAGAATACAGCAGCTAATAAAATCCAGTGGCGAACCCTCATGAGGACTGCCTGCCAGACCTTCAAAGAAAGCCGATGTCAACGCCTGCAGGACACTAGAGATAGACGACATCAGGTGGCAGTACTGTCAGCATCAGGCACATCGAACTTCCCTTGTCCAACGTGCAAGAGACTATGTGCATCCAGAATTGGTCTATACAGCCACTTGAAGACACATGCCATTGATGATTAGCACATCAACGTCTTTGTTGGATACGACAGACTACCAAGACAGGGTATTGGTGAGGCCACACCTGGAATACTGCGTACAGTTTTGGTCTCCTTATTTAAGGAAGGATATACTTGCATTAGAGGTAGTTCAGAGAAGGTTCACTAGGTTGATTCCTGATATGAAGGGGTTGCCTTATGAAGAAAGGCTGAGCAGCTTGGGCCTATATTCATTGGAGTTTAGAAGAATGTGATGTGATCTTATTGAAATGTATAAGATTCTGAGGGGGCTGCATGGGGTAGTGCAGAGAGGATGTTTCCCCTCGTGGGGGAATCTAGAATTAGAAGGCATCATTTCAGAATAAGGGGCCGCCCCTTCAAAACTGAGATGAGGAGGAATTTCTTCTCTCAGAGGGTTGTAAATCTCTGGAATTCACTGCCTCAGAGAGCTGTGGAAGCTGGGTCATTGAATAAATTTAAGACAGAGATAGACAGTTTCTTAACCGATAAGGGAATAAGGAGTTATGGGGAGCAAGCAGGCAAGTGGAGCTGAGTCCATGATCGAATCAGCCATGATCGTATTAAATGGCAGAGCAGGCTCGAGGGGCCATATGGCCTACTCCTGCTCCTATTTCTTATGCTCTTATGTTCTTATCTTCATCCAAGTCATTAACATAAGTTGTAAATATTTGAGGCCCCAACACTGATCCCTGCGGCACCCCACTAGTTACAGTTTGCCAACCTGAAACTGACCCATTTATCCCGATTCTCTGTTTTCTGTTCGTTAGCCAATCCTCTATCCATGCTGATTTATTACCCCCAATCCCGTGAGCTCTTCTCTTTTGCAGTTCAGGTCAGTTCAGCCATGATCTTATTGAATCATGGCAGCAGGCTCAAGGGGCTAAATGTCCTACTCATGCTCCTATTTCTTATGTTCTTATATTAATACAGGTTACAGGGTGAGGAATCAGCGTTTCAGACCACCGTTCAATCCTTCCTCTTTCGGCTTATGACATGCGAATACATACGACATATGTTTGCTTTGATACAGGCACAGCTCTGTGTGTACCAATGTCAAGAAGATGATCCGGTTGCCTGACATTACCTCAATGTGTTAGTTTCATATTTTGATTTCTACAATGGAGGATTATGCCAGGATAAAGGAGTCATGACGAGAGGACTTCTTTAAATGTAAGGTTAAGGCACTTAGTCACAGTGTTAATCCCTAGTGTTGCCTTGTGCAGTAATTGAGAGCTTCGAAAATCCCCCTATTTAACTTTCTACAATATGACTTTGCCTGGGTCCCTGATATATAAAAAAAGGATGTAATCTACAACTCATTTCATTGTGGAACCTTAATCAGGATGTTTCCTGACAGCTCTTTCCCTTTTTACAAAAGTGGTTTGTAGAATGAATGGAAGCCCACATGATTATCAGTAACTGTACACAACTGCCTGCATATTCCTGATTGGGCGCTTTGCTTAAGTGCTCCATGGTAACAACAGCGTGTTTGCCGTCTTAATCTGATTGACAGCCACTGCAAATAAAAAGCAAATTTTTGTAATTATTTCTCGGCCCCACAATTTATAGGGTCATAGCAGTGTGCAGGTAACCTCAATGCACAATCATGCAACCGTCGATGTTACTGCACCAGTAATCCAGAGGTCTGGGTTCATAGAACGTGAGTTCAGAATCCCACCAGAGGCGAAGTAAACAGTGCAAACAGCAAGGAGGGGGACGACTTCCTGCAACGTGTACAGGAGAATTTTCTTGATCAGTGTGTTCCCAGCCCAATGAGGAAGGAAGTTGTGCTGGATCTAGTTGTGGGGAACTCGGGATCAGTTTCTATCGAGTGGAGGGTAGCCAATATAACCCCACTTTTTAAAAAAGGAGGGAGAGAGAAAACAGAGAATTATAGACCGGTCAGCCTGACCTCAGTAGTGGGTAAAATGATGGAATCAATTATTAAGGATGTCATAGCAGCGCATTTGGAAAGAGGTGACATGATAGGTCCAAGTCAGCATGTATTTGTGAAAGGGAAATCATGCTTGACAAATCTTCTGGAATTTTTTGAGGATGTTTCCAGTAGAGTGGACAAGGGAGAACCAGTTGATGTGGTATATTTGGACTTTCAGAAGGCTTTCGACAAGGTCCCACACAAGAGATTAATGTGCAAAGTTAAAGCACATGGGATTGGGGGTAGTGTGCTGATATGGATTGAGAACTGGCTGTCAGACAGGAAGCAAAGAGCAGGAGTAAATGGGTACTTTTCAGAATGGCAGACAGTGACTAGTGGTATCGCAAGGTTCTGTGCTGGGGCCCCAGCTGTTTACATTGTACATTAATGATTTAGACGAGGAGGTTAGATGTAGTATCTCCAAATTTGCGGATGACACTAAGTTGGGTGGCAGTGTGAGCTGCGAGGAGGATGCTATGAGGTTGCAGAGTGACTTGGATAGGTTAGGTGAGTGGGCAAATGCATGGCAGATGAAGTATAATGTGGATAAATGTGAGGTTATCCACTTTGGTGGTAAAAACAGAGAGACAGACTATTATCTGAATGGTGACAGATTAGGAAAAGGGGAGGTGCAACGCGACCTGGGTGTCATGGTACATCAGTCATTGAAGGTTGGCATGCAGGTACAACAGGCGGTTAAGAAAGCAAATGGCATGTTGGCCTTCATAGCGAGGGGATTTGAGTACAGGAGCAGGGAGGTGTTGCTACAGTTGTACAGGGCCTTGGTGAGGCCACACCTGGAGTATTGTGTACAGTTTTGGTCTCCTAACTTGAGGAAGGACATTCTTGCTACTGAGGGAGTGCAGCGAAGGTTCACCAGACTGGTTCCCGGGATGGCGGGACTGACCTATCAAGAAAGACTGGATCAACTGGGCTTGTATTCACTGGAGTTCAGAAGAATGAGAGGGGATCTAATAGAAACATTTAAAATTCTGACGGGTTTAGACAGGTTAGATGCAGGAAGAATGTTGCCAATGTTGGGGAAGTCTAGAACCAGGGGTCACAGTCTAAGGATAAGGGGTAAGCCATTTAGGACCGAGATGAGGAGAAACTTCTTCACCCAGAGAGTGGTGAACCTGTGGAATTATCTACCACATAAAGTGGCCAAGTCACTAAATATATTCAAAAAGGAGTTAGATGTAGTCCTTACTACTCGGGGGATCAAGGGGTATGGTGAAAAAGCAGGAATGGGGTACTGAAGTTGCATGTTCAGCCATGAACTCATTGAATGGCGGTGCAGGCTAGAAGGGCTGAATGGCCTACTCCTGCACCTATTTTCTATGTTTCTATGGGCCCAAGTTTCCACATGATTTGCGCCTGATTTTTAGGAGCAACTGGTGGAGAACGGACTATCTTAGAAATCGCAATTCTCCACATTTTTTTTTCTGCAGTTCTAGTCAGGTAGAACAGTTCTACTTTGGAACAGAATTTTTTCTTCAAAAGGGGGCGTGTCCGGCCACTGACGCCTGATTTGAAAGTTTCCACAGTGAAAACGTACTCCAAACTAAAGTAGAATGGAGCAAGTGAAGATTTTTGTAGAACTGAAAAAACCTGTTCTACACATTAAAAAATCAGGCGCAGGTTACAAATTAGGCGTCCAGAACGAGGTGGGGGGGGAGGGAAATCATTAAATTCTACAATAAATCCTTATTTATACTTATACAAATATTATACAAATAAATCCAACCTGAATAAACATTTATAAGCAAAGAAAAGATTAAATAAACCATCTTCCTACCTGTGTGAAAGTGATTCAGGCAGGCCTTTCGGGACCGAAGGTTGAACTGGCCGGCCCGAGACTTCGGGCAGGGCCCATCCCGAGCACCAGATTTACAGGTAGGTGGCGTTGGATTGGGTCGGGTCGGGGAGGTTCGGTTCGGTTCGGTTCGGGTCGGGTCGGGTCGGGGGGGGCGGGGAGGGAGAGAGAGAGAGGGAGGGGGGTTCGGTTCGGTTCAGTTCGGTTCGGGGGCGGGGGAGGGAGAGAGAGAGGGAGGGAGGGGGGGAGGGGGAGAGAGAGAGAGGGAGGGGGGGAGGGGGAGAGAGAGAGAGGGAGGGGGGACAGAGAGAGAGAGAGAGAGGGAGGGAGAGAGAGAGGGAGGGAGAGAGGGGGGGAGGGAGAGAGAGGGGGAGGGGGGAAGGGGAGAGAGAGAGAGGGAGGGGGGAGGGGGAGAGAGAGAGAGGGAGGGGGGAGGGGGAGAGAGAGAGAGAGGGAGGGGGGAGAGAGAGAGAGAGAGAGGGAGGGAGAGAGAGAGAGAGGGAGGGAGAGAGGGGGGGTGAGGGAGAGGGAGGGGGGGGAGAGAGAGGGATGGGAGGGGGGAGGTCAGGTCGGATCCAGTCCGGGAGCGGGAGTCGGGTCCAGTGGGGGGGGGGGTGTCGGGTCGGGTCGGGGGGCGGGAGCGCGGGTCGGGTTGGGTCCAGTCGGGGGGGGGCGGGGAGCGGGAACAGGAGCGCGGGTCGGGTCGGGTCCAGTCGGGGAGCGGGAACAGGAGCGCGGGTCGGGTCGGGTCAGTCGGGGGGGGGGCGAGCGGGTGTCGGGTCTGGTCCGGAGGCAGGGGGTGGAGCGGGTGTCGGGTCTGGTCCGGAGGCAGGGGGCGGGGGGGAGCGGGTGTTGGGTCTGGTCGGCGGGGGGGAGCGGATGTCGGGTCGGGCGGGGAGCAGGAGCAGGCCGTGGGAGGAGCCTTATTCACGCAGCCCCAGTGAGGCCATTGGGCCAGGGCTAGGGGCTGCGTGCTTCGGGCCCCTCCCACACAGTTCGGCGCCTGGAGCTACTGCACTTGCGTGCCCACTGTAGCGCGCATGTGCAGAGGTCCCGGCACTGTTTTCAGCGCCGGGACCTGGCTCCGCCCCCCCCACAGCTCGTGCTGCGCTGCGCCGAGGGCCAGAGGACCTGCAGGGAGGTGGAGAATACCGAGGATTTTTTTAGGCGCACTTTGTGGCACGAAAAACGGGCGTCCAGGTCGGGACTGCGCCATTCTAGGCGCGTGTGGAAACTTGGGCCCTATGTTTCTATTAAGGGCAGCAATCAGAACATGTTTCAGTGGGAGAACATTTGGGAAACAGCGATCAAAGCATCACTAGGTTTAGAGTAGTTTTGGAAAAGCACAAGGAACAATCAAAGGTCACAACAACAACAACAACAAGTATTTATTTAGCACCTTTAACGTAGTAAAATGTCCCAAGGTGCTTTACAGGTGTGTTTTAAGGCAAAACAAAGAAATTTGACACTGAGCCACATAAGAAGAAATTACGGCAGGTGACCAAATGCTTGGTCAAAGAGGGAAGCCTCTTAAAAGAGGAAAGAGAGGTAGAGAGGCGGAGAGGTTGAGGGAGCGAGTTCCAGAGCTTGGGGTCCAGGCAACAGAAGGCACGGCCACCAATGGTTGAGCAGTTTTAATCAGGGATGTTCAAGAGGGCAGAATTAGAGGAACGTAGACATCTCGGGAGGCTGGAGGGGTTCTGGGGCTGGAGGAGATTACAGAGATAGGGAGGGGCGAAGCCATGGAGGTATTTGAAAATAAGGATGAGAATTTTGAAATCAAGGCGTTGTTTAAATGGGAGCCAAAGTAGGTCAGGGATCACAGGGGGTGATGGGTGAGCGGGACAGTGCAAGTTATAAGAACATAAGAACTTAAGAAATAGGAGCAGGAGTAGGCCATTTGGACCCTCGAGCCTGCTCTGCCATTCAATAAGATCATGGCTGATCTGATCATGGACTCAGCTCCACTTCCCTACTCGCTCAAAAATCTGTCGATCTCTGCCTTAAATATATTCAATGACCCAGCCTCCACAGCTCTCTGGGCAGAGAATTCCAAAGATCTACAACCCTCTGAGCGAACAACTTTCTCCTCATCTCAGTTTTAAATGGGCGGTTCTTTATTCTTAGACTATGTCCCCTAGTTTTAGTTTCCCCTATGAGTGGAAATATCCTCTCTGCATCCACCTTGTCAAGCCTCCTCATTATCTTATGTTTCAATAAGATCACCTCACATTCTTCTAAACTCCAATGTATATAGGCCCAACCTGCTCAACTTCATAAGTCAACCTCCTCATCTCCGGAATCACCTAGTGAACCTTCTCTGAACAGCCTCCAATGCAAGTATATCCTTTCGTAAATACGGAGACCAAATTGTATGCAGTACTCCAGGTGTGGCTTCACCAATACCCTGTACAGTTGGAGCAGGACTTCTCTGCTTTTATATTTTATCCCCCTTGCAATAAAGACCAACATTCCATTTGTCTTCCTGATTATTTGCTGTGATGTTAGGACACCAGCTGGCAAGTTTTGGAAGACCTCAAGTTTACATAGGGTAGAATGTGGGAGGTCAGCCAAGAGTGCGTTGGAATAGTCAAGTCTAGAGGTAACAATGGCATGGATGAGGGTTTCAGCAGCGGATGAGCTGAGGCTGGAGGAGTCATTTCAGGGAATTGAAAAAGGGTCTAGCCATGGTGTACTGGAAACAAAGATTATCGGGTCAGAGACATGGACCATGTACAGCAGACACCTCAAGTCGCTGGAGAAATACCACCAACGATGTCTCCGCAAGATCCTGCAAATCCCCTGGGAGGACAGACGCACCAACGTTACCGTCCTCGACCAGGCCAACATCCCCAGCATTGAAGCACTGACCACACTCGATCAGCTCCACTGGGCGGGCCAAGTTGTTCGCATGCCAGACACGAGGCTCCCAAAGCAAGCTTTCTACTCGGAACTCCTTCTCGGCAAACGAGCCAAAAGTGGGCAGAGGAAACATTTCAAGGACACCCTCAAAGCCTCCCTGGTAAAGTGAAACATCCCCACCGACACCTTGGAGTCCCTGGCCAAAGACCGCCCTAAGTGGAGGCAGTGCATCCGGGAGGGCGCTGAGCACCTCGAGTCACGTCGCCGAGAGCATGCAGAAAACAAGCGCAGGCAGCGGAAGGAGCGTGCGGCAAACCAGACTCCCCACCCACCCTTTCCTTCAATGACTATCTGTCCCACCTGTGACAGGGCCTGTGACTCTCGTATTGGACTGTTCAGCCACCTAAGGACTCATTTTTAGAGTGGAAGCAAATCTTCCTCGATTCCGAGGGACTGCCTATGACTGACTGACTGGAATCAAAGATTATAGGGTAAAACAGTAATTGCAGAGTGGGAGGCCTTGAAGGAGCAGATAGTTTGAGTACAGATGACCCACATTCCAATGAGGGGCAAAGTAAGGTCATCCAAATCTAGAATTCCCTGGGTGACTAAAGGAATTGGGGTTTAAATGAAACAGGAAAAGGAGGCTTATGATAAATGTAAAGGATTATAGTACAGTAGAGAATGAAGCAAAATACAGCAAGTGCAGATGAGAACTGAAAAAGGAAATAAGAAGGGCAAAGAGAGTGCATAAGGTTACCATGGTAATAGCAGCATGATGTCATCTCAATATTATCAACAGGTGCTGCAATATAAAGCTAATTTTGTCATTATTTCCCAGCCTACTGATTGGATCCCCGCAGTGTGCAGATAATCTTGAAGCACAACCATGCAACTGTTACATTACTGGACGAGTAATCTGGAGGTCTGGATTAATAATCCACAGAATGTGAGTTCAAATTCCACCATGGCAGATTTATAACTTGAATTCCGTTTACGGAATCTGGAAACAAAATGCTGGTGTCAGTAAAAGTGTCTAGGATTGTCGTATAAAACCCATAATTGGGTTCGCTGATGGCCTTTACAGTGTGAGCTATGCCTCAGTGAGTAGCACGCCTGCTGCTGGGTCAGAAGGTTGTCCCACTCCAGGGGCTTGTAGCACAAATAAAATCTAGGCTGACACTCCAGGGTAGGGAGCGCTGTACTGTCGGAGGTGCCGTCTTTCAGTTCATTAAACCGAGGCCCCGCCTGCTCTCAGGTGGACGTAAAAGATCCCACGGCACTATTTCGAAGAAGAACAGTGGAGTTATTCCCGGTGTCCTGGGCCAATGTTTAAACCTCAATCAACATCACTAAAATACAGATTCCCTGGGGCATTGTCACATTGCCGTTTGTGGGAGCTTGCAGTGCGCAAATTCCCTGGTGGATTTCTTACATTACAACAGTGACTACAGTTGCTGGATTTTCCGGTGCTGTCCGCCTCTGCTTTACCCGGAGCTAAGTAATGCCAACCTCAGGTACGTATGATTAATTTTTCTGTTAACTTTTTTTTTTGCAATTTATGTTGAGGTGGCGTGGGAATACTTTCGGTGGGGTTTTTTTTTCAAGGTTTATTTTTTTCTCCCCCGGCCTCTCTCGGAGTGGTGCGAGGCCGGCTCTTTAGCTCGGGATTTTCAGTTGCTCAGCTGGCCTAGCGCCCTGAGAGAGGTGTGCACGGGCTCCCTTAGCGCTCCGCCCCACACTCGGGGCCCAGCTGCCCAATTTTGCCGACTGAGGCGCAAACTGTTCCCGGGGCGCAAACTTTACTGCCCTGCCGCCATTACTGCCACAAAATCAGCAAAGCTGAAAATTCAGCCCAAAAATATCACTCCCTGAGAGTGCAAAAGGCAGTTCAGCTTGGAATTTAAATTAGAATTATATAGTTCCCAATAGCTTTCAGTCTGGTGGCTGGGCATGTAGTGACGATATTAGGAAGGAGATGGTACTGATTGCATTTAAATTATGTATATGTTTTAAAAATGTGGCTAACTCCGCGACTGTTATTAATCTCAGGACAGTGTTCAATCTTTTAACACTATTGAAATTCGTATTCAGGCCATAGAAGCCTTAAAGAAAAATCCATTGTAATAGACCAATGCAGAAAGCAAAAATAAATCGCATAGATTAAGTGATTTTTTTTTAATGTAGACGATGACTTCTTTGCTGGGGTAAGAAAGGAGGTGCATTTATATAGTGACCTATGACATCTCAGAAAGTGCTTTATAACTAATGAATTACTTTTTTAATGTAGTCACTGTTGTTACAAAAGCAAATATAGCCTCCATGACTAGTGAACCAATTACCAATTTTTGGTGGTGTGGGTTGAGGACGGAATGCTGGTCAGGGCACCAAGAGAACTTCCTTGACTCCTTTCAGTGGGTAGCACACTCGCCTCTGAATCAGAAGGTTGTGGGTTCAAATCCCACTCCAGAGACTTGAGCACAAAATCTAGGCTGACACTCCAGTGCAGTGCTGAGGGAGTGCTGCACTGTCGGAGGTGCCGTCTTTCAAATGAGACGTTAAACCGAGGCCCCGTCTACTCTCAGGTGGATGTAAAAGATCCCACTGGTACTTTTTCAAAGTAATAGAAGGTAGTTGTCCCTGGTGTTCTGGGCCAATATTTATCCCTCAACCAACATCACAACAATAGATGATTTGGTCATTATCACATTGCTGTTTGTGGGAGCTTGCGATGCGCAAATTGGCTGCTGCATTTCCCACATTACAACAGTGACTACTTGATTAAAAGTACTTCATTCGCTGTAAAGTGCTTTGAGAAGTTCTGAGGTCGTAAAAGACTTGGATTTATATAGCTCCTTTCACGACCACTGGATGTCTCAAAGTGCTTTCCAGCCAATGACGAACTTTTTGGAGTGTAGTCACTGTTGTAATGTGGGAAACATGGCAGCCAATTTGCACACAGCAAGCTCCCACAAACAGCAATGTGATAATGACCAGATAATCTATTTTTGTTATGTTGATTGCGAGATAAATATTGGCCCAGGACATCGGGGAAAACTTCCCTGCTCTTCTTCGAAATAGTGCCTGGGTTTAATGTCTCATCCAAAAGACGGCACCTCCAACAATGCAACACTCCCTCAGCACTGCACTTGAGTGTCAGGCTGGAATAGGACTTGAACCAACAACCTTCTGACTCAAAGGCCAGCATGCGGCCCACTGAGCCACAGCATAACTGTCAGTTCTTTCAGACAGTCATGAGATATTTTATATCCACTTGGACAGGCATACAGGGCCTCAACTTTTACTGTCTTAACTAAAGGGCAGTACCTCTGACAATGTAGTACTCCCTCAGAACTGGACTGAAGGTCTGGATTGTGGCTTGAACCTACAATCTTCTGGCTCAGAGGTGAGAGCACTCCTTACAGAGGCCAAGCTGACATTAAAGGGCTGATTTCATGAATGGTGCTTCTGGCAAGAGCCTCACGCACTGGGAGAGGAAATGTTGGGAATTTCTAGACACTTTCTCCATGTTTTTCCTTGCAAATGGATCAATAATCATGAAGCCTGTAATTTACTAACACGTGCTCTTGGTAGAAGAGGTTTCCTGTTCAAATCGCAATTTTGTCAAATGGATCCTTATCGCTCCATTGATGTGATTGCACTCTGCTAATTCACCTAAGTATTCATTCTTCTTGTGTGAGTCATGACAGTGAGTGTTAGTATTGGCAGACTAGTTAACCATATTGGATACTGAACCTCATCGTCGATGTCCGCCCTTGCTGAAAATAGGCTCCCAAGGTATGGAAAGTGGTCCATGTTGTTCAGGGCCACACCGTGGATCTTGATGACTGGGGGGCAGTCAGGTTGGTGCAGGAACACCCTCAACATTTCAAGGACACCCTCAAAGCCTCCCTGATAAAGGGCAACATCCCCACCGACACCTGGGAGTCCCTGGCCAAAGACCGCCCAAAGTGGAGGAAGAGCACCTTGAGTCTCATTGCCGAGAGCGTGCAGAAAGCAGGCGCAGGCAGCAGAAGGAGCATGCGACAAACCAGTCCCACCCACCCTTACTTTCAACCACTGTCTGTCCCACCTGTGACAGGGACTATAATTCCCGTTTTAGTCACCTGAGAACTCACTTTTGGAGTGGAAGCAAGTCTTCCTTGATTTTGAGGGATTGCCTATGATGGTGATGGTTGGATATTGCAGCCAATATTCACATGTCCAGTAGTAACTCCCCCAGTATCTACACACATGTGTATTTCCAGTCGGGGCCAGCCAATGCCCAGATCCAATGCTCTCACACGGAAACTGTAAGGAAACTGACCAAGCGATAGAGCAGCAGTGGAAAATATTTAACATGGTGATCAACTGAGTTCAGGAGATATATATCCAACTAAAAAAACAAGAAACGACTAACCAATAATAAAACACTATGGACGAATAAAGAGATAAGGGTAAAATTGAAGCTGAAGAATAAGGCATACATAGAAAATAAAGGAGAGGATGACAAAAGGAAATATGCAGAGGTTGGGAACAAAGTTCTAAAAAAGCAATCAGGAAAGCAAAGAGGAACTATAAACTTAAATTATCGGCAAATATAAAAATAATTATTAAAGTATTCTACAGACAACGAAAAGAACAACAAATTGTATTTATGGTAAGTACTGCAGAGAATCGAATATGGCCAGGGTGATCTCCTGGACTAGTTTTGTTCACCTCGATGGGTCGGAGAGGAATTTTCCCAGATTTCTTTTCCCCCAAATTGGCTTGGGTTTTTATCTGGTCTTTGCCTCTCCCAGGAGGTCACATGGCTCCGGTTGGGGTGGAGTGTAGAATGTTTCAGTATAAGGGGTGTCGCAGTTGTGTGAGGCGGACTGGTTGGGCTGGGTGCTCTTTACCTTTCCGCCATTGTTCATAGGTTTATATGTAACCTTCAGGGCTGCTGACCGAGGGCCGTGCGGCTCTTTGTCGGCCGGTGCGGACATGATGGGTCGAAATGGCCTCCTTCTGCGCAATAAATTTCTATGTTTCTATGTTTCTATATAGTGCCTTTAACACAATAAAACATCCCGAGGCAGTTCACAGGAGTGTTATAAGACAAAAAATAAATAAATGCATTTGACACTGAGCCACATAAGGAGAAAGGCAGCTAACCAAAAGCTTGGTTAACGAGGTAGGTTTTAAGTAGGGTCTAAAGGAGGAAAGAGAGGTAGAGGGGGAGACGTTGAGGAAGGGAGTTCCAGAGCTTGGGGCCCAGGCAGCTGAAGGCACGGCCACCAATGTTTGAGCGATTATAATCAGGGATGCTCAAAAGGACAGAATTTGAGGAGCACAGACATCTCGGGCTGTTATGGGACAGGAGGAGGTTATAGAGATAGGGACGGGCGAGACCTTAGAGGTAGTTGTAAACAAGGATGAGAATTTTGAAATCGAGGCGTTGCTTAACCGGGAGCCAATGTAGATCAGCAAGCACAGGGGTGCTGGATGAGCGGGACTTGGTGCGAGTTGGGACTTTGGCTGCCAAGTTTTAGATCACCACTAGTTTACGTAGGGTAGAAGGTGGGAGGCCAGCCAGGAGTGTTTTAGAATTGTCAAGTCTAGAGATAACAAAGGCATGGATGGGGGCTTCAGCAGTGGATGAGCTGAGGCAAGAGCGGAGTGTTTGCTAGTGATGTTGGGGAGGAGTTAAACTAATATGGCAGGGGGATGGGAACCTAGGCAGGGAGACAGAGGGGGCAGAAGCAAAAGATAGAAAGAAGAAAAGTAAAAGTGGAGGGCAGAGAAACCTAAGGCAAAAAGCAAAAAAGGGCCACATTACAGCAAAATTCTAAAGGGGTAAAGTGTGTTAGAAAGACAAGCCTGAAGGCTCTGTGCCTCAATGCGAGGAGTATTCGGAATAAGGTGGACAAATTAACTGCACAGATAGCAGTTAACGGGTATGATGTAGTTGGCATCACAGAGATATGGCTCCACGGTGACCAAGGCTGGGAACTCAACATCCAGGGCTATTCAACATTTAGGAAGGATAGGCAGAGAGGAAAAGGAGGTGGGGTGGCATTGCTGGTTAAAGAGGAAATTAATGCAATAGTAAGGGGGGACATTAACCTGGATGATGTGGAATCGGTATGGGTGGAGCTACGGAATACCAAGGGGCAGAAAATGCTAGTGGGAATTGTGTACAGACCACCAAACAGTAGTAGTGAGGTTGGGGACAGCATCAAACAAGAAATAAGGGATGTGTGCAATAAAGGTACAGCAGTTATCATCGGTGACTTTAATCTACATATTGATTGGTCTAACCAAACTGGTAGCAATGTGGTGGAGGAGGATTTCCTGGAGTGTATTAGGGATGGCTTTCTGGACCAATATGTCGAGGAACCAACTAGAGAGCTGGCCATCCTAGACTGGGTGATGTGTAATGAGAAAGGACTAATTAGCAATCTTGTTGTATGAGGCCTCTTGGGGAAGAGTGACCATAATATGGTAGAATTCTTTATTAAGATGGAGAGTGACACAGTTAATTCAGAAACTAGGGTCCTGAACTTAAGGAAAGGTAACTTTGACGGTATGAGGCGTGAATTGGTTAGAATTGACTGGCAAATGATACTTAAAGGGTTGACGGTGGATAAGCAATGGCAAACATTTAAAGATCACATGGATGAACTTCAACAATTGTACATCCTTGTCTGGAGTAAAAATAAAACAGGGAAGGTGACTCAACCGTGGCTAACAAGGGAAATTAAGGATAGTGTTAAATCCAAGGAAGAGGCAAATAAATTGGCCAGAAAAAGCAGCAAACCTGAGGACTGAGAGAAATTTAGAATTCAGCAGAGGAGGAAAAAGGGTTTAATTAAGAAGGGGAAAATAGAGTACGAGTGGAAGCTTGCCAGGAACATAAAAACTGACTGCAAAAGCTTCTTTGGATATGTGAAGAGAAAAAGATTAGTGAAGACAAACGTAGGTCCCTTGCAGTCGCATTCAGGTGAATTTATAATGGGGAACAAAGAAATGGCAGACCAATTGAACAAATACTTTGGTTCTGTCTTCACAAAGGAATACACAAATAAACTTCCGGAAGTACAAGGGGACCCCGGGTCTAGTGAGAAGGAGGAACTGAACAATATCCTTAGAGACAGGAAATTGTGTTTGGGAAATGGATGGGATTGAAGGCCGATAAATCCCTGGAACCTGATAGTCTGCATCCCAGTGTATTTAAGGATGTGGCCCTAAAAATAGTGGATGCATTGGTGATCATTTTCCAACAGTCTATCAACTCTGGATCAGTTCCTTTGGACTGGAGGGTAGCTAAAATAACATTACTTTTTAAAAAGGGAGGGAGAGAGAAAATGGGTAATTATAGACTGGTTAGCCTGACATCAGTCGTGGGGGAAATGTTGGAATCAATCATTAAGGATGAAATAGCAGCACATTTGGAAAGCAGTGACAGGATCGGTCCAAGTCAGCATGGATTTATGAAAGGGAAATCATGCTTGACAAATCTTCTGGAATTTTTTGAGGCTGTAACTAGTAGAGAGTACAAGGGAGAACCAGTGGATGTGGTGTATTTGGACTTTCAAAAGGCTTTTGACAAGGTCCCACACAAGAGATTGGTGTGCAAAATCAAAGCACATGGTATTGGTGGTAATGTACTGACGTGGATAGAGAACTGGTTGTCAGACAGGAAGCAGAGAGTTGGGATAAACGGATCCTTTTCAGAATGGCAGACAGTGACTAGTGAAGTGGCGCAGGGCTCAGTGCTGGGACCCCAGCTATTTACAATATACATTAATGATTTAGATGAAGGAATTGAGTGTAATATCTCCAAGTTTGCAGATGACACTAAACTATGTGGCGGTGTGAGCTGTGAGGAGGACGCTAAGAGGCTGCAGGGTGACTTGGACAGGTTAGGTGAGTGGGCAAATGCATGGCAGATGCAGTATAATGTGGATAAATGTGACGTTATCCACTTTGATGGCAAAAACACAAAGGCAGAATATTATCTGAATGGCGGCAGATTAGGAAAAGGGGAGGTGCAACGAGACCTGGTGGTCATGGTTCATCAGTCATTGAAAGTTGGCATGTAGGTACAGCAGGTGGTGAAGAAGGCAGATGGTAGGTTGGCGTTCATAGCTAGGGGATTTAAGTATAGGAGCAGGGAGGTCTTACTGCAGTTGTACAGGATCTTAGTGAGACCTCACTTGGAATATTGTGTTCAGTTTTGGTCTCCTAATCTGAGGAAGGACGTTCTTGCTATTGAGGAAGTGCAGCGAAGGTTCACCAGACTGATTCCCGGGATGGCTGGACTGACATATGAAGAGAGACTGGATCAACTGGGCCTTTATACCCTGGAGTTTAGAAGGATGAGAAGGGATATAAGATTCTGATGGAACTGGACAAGTTAGATGCGAAAAGAATGTTCCCGATATTGGGGAAGTCCAGAACCAGGGGACACAGTCTTAGGATAAGGGGTAGGCCATTTAGGAATGAGATGAAGAGAAACTTCTTCACTCAGACAGTTGTTAACGTGTGGAATTCCCTGCTGCAGAGAGTTGTTGATGCCAGTTCATTTGATATATTCAAGAGGGAGTTAGATATGGCCCTTACGGCTAAAGGGATCAAGGGGTATGGAGAGAAAGCAGGAAAGGGGTACTGAGGTGAATGATCAGCCATGATCTTATTGAATGGTGGTGCAGGCTCGAAGGGCCGAATGGCCTACTCCTGCACCTATTTTCTATGTTTCTATGTTTCTATGTTGCGGTGGTGGAAATAGGCAGTCTTAGTTATGCCGCGGATGTGTGGTCCGAAGCTCATTTCAGGGTCAAATATGACAGCAAGGTTGTGAACAGTCTGGTTTAGCCTCAGACAGAAGTTGGGAGTCAGTGTTTAGGGAGCGGAGTTTGTGGCGGGGACCAAAGACAATGGGCTGGAAATTCAGCCATGTACCACCCATTTACTGCCCATTTCCGCTGAGAAACACTTTACCGCCCAAATAACAGTCAAAGTGGAAATTACGGCTCATTAACCGCCCATATATCGCTGGCGGTAAATTCAACAGTCAATTACCACCGGCGGTAAACAATACCATCGGCCCATTTTTTTTTAATGGATTCTGAAGTCACTTCTCATGCACGGCCCAAATACTGGGCAAAATTACTGCCAGCGGTAAATTCAGCAAATCGCCCATTTTTACAGTCGGTCTAAAATGCCGCCCAGAAAGCGCATCACTCACCTGCCCTTAACCTAGTGGTATGGACGCCATTTTTAAAATCGGAGGCACTTGCAGAAAAGGCTGTTTGAAGTTGGTGGAGGCATAAAAGTCACTTTTGAGTAGTTATTAGGGGTGCTTGAATATATTGGAGATTATCTGAGCACATTGTGGTCAATTTACAGTCTATTTGTGGTTGTCTGAGGATATTTGAAGAATTTTGAGGACTGTTTAGGACATTGAAAGGAATGGGGCCTGTAATTTCTCTGTCAATGTTGCTGAATACTTACATGTTCCGGAATCAAGCTGGAAGAAGGTATATTGAAGAGCATTATGTGCCCAATCAAAGAGGTCGCAGACTGCTGAGGAGAAGGAGGCCTTACACCTCATGCATTTACAAAGAGAAGCGGTCACACCTGTACCTTGCCGATACACAGTGCGTTAGAAGGCTGCGCTTCCGAAAAGTGGTCATCGGTGAGAAACGCCAGCTCGTTAAGGGAGATATGCAGCCCACCAGCACCATCAGGACCACACTACCCATTGAGGTTAAGGTTACTGCGGCACTTTCCTTCGATGCATCGGCCTCCTTTCAGGCATCAGCTGGCGACATCTGCCGTATCTCTCAGCACGCCACACATCGCTGCATTCGACAGGTGACTGAAGCGCTTTATGCACGCAGGGTGGACTTTATAAACTTCCGAATGACCAGGGGGGGCACAGAGTGAGAAGGCTTTGGGTTTTTCAAGAATAGCAAACTTCCCCAAGTTCCAGAGTGCCATAGACTGTACGCACATTGCCCTGCGAACACCTTTAGAGGAGCCAGAGGTGTAACGACACCGAAAGGGATTCCACTCCCTGAACATGCAGCTCATTGTCGACCACATGCAACGCATCACGGCAGTAAGTGCCAATTTTCCAGGGAGCATCCATGATGTGTAAACCTTGCATGAGAGCACTGTTTCTGACCTGTTTAAGAGTCAGCCACAAGGTCACTACTGGATGCTGGGGGTCAAAGGATAAGGCCTCGCCACCTGGCTCTTGACACCCCTCCGAAAGCCTCAGACAGATGCCGAGCATCGCTACTATGACAGCTATTTAGCCACTCGCAATATCGTTGAAAAGACAATTGGAGTGCCGGAGCAGCGCTTCCGATGCCTGGACCACTCTGGAGGCAATACCACCCTGAGAAGGTCGCTGAGTTCATTGTGGTGTGTTGCATGTTGCACAACTTATCCATCAAGAGGGGACAGGAATTGCCAGGTGGGACTGCTGGACCACCTCAGGAGAGAGGGGAGGAGGCAGAGGAGGAGGAGGAAGGGGAGGTTGAGGAGGATGAAGAGCCTGGCGATGAACCCATGCCACTAACCCCCACCCCTTATACCACAGGAGAAGCCTCGTGGTGCATTAGCAACTGCAAGACTGTTATGTCAGCAGCTCACAAATGAACGGTGAGAGTTATGTTTCACCCTTACCTGGCCATTGTTTGTAACCCTCATAATGATTGCTACCCCTCATTTTGTAAAAGTGAGTGAGAAACTGCACAAGAATGGTTAAGTTGAATAAAATTTTTTATATAATGTGAAATTTGAAATTTTGAAAAAGTTTATAATATTTGGAATAAAATAAATTTATAAATAATTCTTTTTAAATAAAATATGATAAATAATTTTAACAAATCATTAATGACAACGACAATAAACTGTGAAAACATTAAAAACTTTAAACACACAGAACACAACCCCCAGCCAGCAAATAATCTGCCTGCGGCCAGCATTCCCACCGCCTTTCCCCCACCCTTGTCTTTACCCCCGCTTTCCCATTCCCATTCTCCCTATCCCTGGTCCTACCCGGGTTGGGACCAAATTGTCATGCAGCAGGGCACTTCGAGCATTGCTGCCGTGGGGGGGTGGTGACAATGGCAGTGCCATGTGTGGGGATTCTGGAGAAGTTGGAGGTTCTACTGACCCGGCTTCAGGTTCGGAAGCATTTGATTCCTCCCGACTCTCAGGTGCTGTTGGCATCGGTGGTATGACTCCTTGGGGCGCAGTGTCATGTACCGATTCCATCGTTCGCCGCATGGCATCGACGGAATCGGCGGTTCATCGCATCACCGCAATCAGCCGATTGCCATGCTGATTGCATGGTGATGTTCCCGGCTAATCCACCAATGGCCTGGAGGAGCTCTCGAGCAATGTTGACTCTCGACCTGGGTCAATTGTCCGTCTTCGCCTCCACCTCATGGGCAAGGGCCTCTTGGGCTTCCCAAGAGAATCTCTTCCTTCCTCCTACCGCTCTTTCAGCTTCTCCCTCTCCTTCTCTCTCCATTATTTTCTGATGGAATATCTTCTGAGATTATATATATATATATATATATATACTTGCTTTAGAGGCTGTTCGAAGAAGGTTCACTTGGTTCATTCTGTAGATGAGGAGGTTGACTTATGAGGAAAGGTTGAGTAGGTTGGGCCTCATTGGAGTTCAAAAGAATGAGAGGTGAACTTATTGAAACTTATAAGATGAGGGGGCTCGACAAGGTGGATGCAGAGAGGATATTTCCACTCATAGGGGAAACTAAAACTAGGGGACATAATCTTAGAATAAGGGGCCGCTCATTTAAAACTGAGATGAGGAGAAATTTCTTCTCTCAGAAGGTTGTAAATCTATGGAATTCGCTGCCTCAGAGAGCTGTGGAGGCTGGGTCATTGAATAGATTTAAGGCGGAGACAGACTGATTTTTGAGTGATAAGGGAGTCAAGGGTTATGGGGAGTGGGCAGGGAAGTGGAGCTGTGTCCATAATCAGATCAGCCATGATCTTATTGAATGGAGGACCAGGCTCGAGGGGCCTACTCCTGCTCCTATTTCTTATGTTCTTATGTTCTGATGTAGGAGATGGATGACAGTCTCATCCCCACCGCAGCCAACTCGAGGACAGCGTGCAGTTCTGCTCAGCCCCGTTCCCGGAATCTTCCCAGCCCTGCGAGTGAGGGTTTGGAGGCGGGCCCGCTGTCAAAATGGCCGTGATTGACAGCGGAGCGGGATCCCAGTCTGAACCCGCCTCCGTGTCAGTTTCTCAACTGTCGGGTCAGCCTGTGGATCGCAGTCCCGATACCAAGCAACGGCGAGTTATTTAAGATGCTTATGAGGTAATTTAAAGGTATTTAAAAGGATTTTACCCAGGCACTCACCAATTTACCAAGTTTTCAATGAGTTTACCGTCCCTCAGGAAACACGCCAGCTAAGTGTGTCGTATTCTCAATGACTCTCCATTGCTTTGGCTGGTTGACAGCTGCAGAATAGTATAAAAGCTACCATTTCACAGTTGTTCACTTTCCAATGTCAGAAGCTGAAATCTTCAGGATTTGTAAGAAACTTTTGAGCTGTATGCAATTTGGAAGTGTTTGCAGTGAACTGTCTATCCAGTGTCACCTCCTTGGAGCTACCTCTCTCACCAGTGACAGATCGCTTCTGTCATCTCAACTTCACCAGCTAGCGATTCCAGCAGCATCGCTGCCTTGAAAAAAATCTCACCTTGGTCCTCAGAATTCCATTATGATCAGCCCCAACACCAGCATCAGCAGGCACACCAGCAGCACCAACAACAGCACCAAACTTCTCCGCAATCACAGGACACAGGGCATCAGCACCCGACCACATTCCTGCCCGGGCGGCCAGGGATGGCCACATTTACTTCACTTGACACAGTACACTCTGGCTGCCACATGATGTGCCAGGTTGGCACCAGCCCACACCAACACCGTAAACCATCCCTACAATGCCCAAGCTATTCCTTTCACACATCACCGTTGTGCAGGGTAACCTTATGTCTGACCATTCACTACAGCTCAGTAAGCCATTTCTGGATGTGCACATCATTCTGTTCACAAACACAAAGTGTTCAAAATAAAGATGTGAATGTTTGACAACACATTAGCAGAAACTCTACATGAACATTTGCTAAAATACTCAAGTGCCTACCCTTGTGTGTTAGTTGGTATGACTGGACAAGGCTGAGGGTAAGTAGGGTGGGGGGAGCGGGCGGGTAGTTTGTGAGATGGGGAAGTGATCATGTAGATAGAGAGGGATGGGTGGAGGTGCAAGGTAAGTTGGTGTGAGTAAGGATGTGCAGGAGTAGGGGAGGGAAGGCAGAGTGATGGGGATTTGGTGAGTGGCACAGGAGGATGGGGTTGAGTGTGGGTTTGCAGTAATGTTTCGTGATCGACTGAGATTGGTACAGTTTTGGTTTCATATTTATGAAAGGATATACTTGCTTTGGAGGCAGTTCAGAGAAGATTCACTTGGTTGATTCCGGAAATGAGGGGTTGACTTATGAGGAAATGTTGAGTAGGTTGAGCCTCTACTCATTGGAATTCAGAAGAATGAGAGGTGATCTTATCATAGAAACATAGAAACAGAGAAAATAGGTGTAGGAGTAGGCCATTCGGCCCTTCGAGCCTGCATCGCCATTCAATAAGATTATGGCTGATCATTCCCTCAGTACCCCTTTCCTGCTTTCTCTCCATACCCCTTGATCCCTTTAGCAGTAAAGGCCATATCCAACTTCCTCTTGAATATATCCAATGAACTGGCATCAACAACTCTCTGCGGCAGGGAATTCCACAGGTTAACAACTCTCTGAGTGAAGAAGTTTCTCCTCATCTCAGTACTAAATGGCCTACCCCTTATCCTAAGACTGTGTGCCCTGGTTCTGGATTTCCCCAACATCGGGAACATTCTTCCCGCATCTAACCTGTCCAGCCCCTTCGGAATCTTATACGTTTCTATGAGATTCCCTCATTCTTCTAAACTCCAGTGAATACAGGCCCAGTCGATCCAGTCTCTCCTCATATGTCAGTCCAGCCATCCCGGAAATCAGTCTGGTGAACCTTCGCGGCACTCCCTCAATAGCAAGAACATCCTTCCTCAGATTAGGAGATCAAAACTGAACACAATATTCCAGGTGAGGCCTCACTAAGACCCTGTACAACTGCAGGAAGACTTCCCTGCTCCTATACTCAAATCCCCCAGCTATGAAGGCCAACATACCATTTGCCTTCTTCACCGCCTGCTGTACTTGCATGCCAACTTTCAATGACTGATGAACTAGGACACCCAGGTCTCGTTGCACCTCCCCTTTTCCTAATCTGCCACCATTCAGATAATATTCTGCCTTCGTGTTTTTGCCCCCAAAATGGATAACCTCACATTTATCCACATTATACTGCATCTGCCATGCATTTGCTCACTCACCTAACCTGTCCAAGTCACCCTGCAAACTTGGAGATATTACACTCAATTCCTTCATCTAAATCGTTAATGTATATTGTAAAGAGCTGGGGTCCCAGCACTGAGCCCTGCGGCACCCCACTAGTCACTGCCTACCATTCTGAAAAGGACCCGTTTATCCCTACTCTCTGCTTCCTGACTGCCAACCAGTTCTCTATCCACTTCAGTACATTACCCCCAATAGCATGCGCTTTGATTTTGCACACCAATCTCTTGTGCGGGACCTTGTCAAAAGCCTTTTGAAAGTCTAAATACACCACATCCACTGGTCACCCTTTGTCCACTCTGCTAGTTACATCCTCAAAAAATTCCAGAAGATTCGTAAAGCATGATTTCCCTTTCATAAATCCATGCTGATTTGGACCGATACTGTCACTGCTTTCCAAATGCGCTGCTATTTCGTCCTTAATGATTGATTCCAACATTTTCCCCACTACTGATGTCAGGCTAACCAGTCTATAATTATCCGTTTTCTCTCTCCCTCCTTTTTTAAAAAGTGGTGTTACATTAGCTACCCTCCAGTCCATAGGAACTGATCCAGAGTCGATAGACTGTTGGAAAATGATCACCAATGCATCCAATAATTCTAGGGCCACTTCCTTAAGTACTCTGGGATGCAGACTATCAGGCCCCGGGGATTTATCAGCCTTCAATCCCATCAATTTCCCTAACACAATTTCCCGCCTAATAATGATATCCTTCAGTTCCTCCTTCTCACTAGACCCATTGACCGCTAGTACATTCGGAAGGTTATTTGTGTCTTCCTTCGTGAAGACAGAACTGAAGTATTTGTTCAATTGGTCTACCATTTCTTTTTTCCCTATTATAAATTCACCTGAATCCAACTGCAAGGGACCTACGTTTGTCTTCACTAATCTTTTTCTCTTCAGATATTTACAGAAGCTTTTGTAGTCAGTTTTTATGTTCCCTACAAGCTTTCTCTCGTACTCTATTTTCCCCGTCTTAATTAAACCCTTAGTCCTCCTCTGTTGATTTCTAAATTTTTCCTAGTCCTCAGGTTCGTTGCTTTTTTTAGCCAATTTATATGCCTCTTCCTTGGACTTAGCACTATCCTTAATTTCCCTTGTTAGCCAGGGTTGAGCCACCTTCCCCGTTTTATTTGTACTCCAGACAAGGATGTACAATTGCTGAAGTTCATCCATGTGATCTTTAAATGTTTGCCATTGCTTATCCACCATCAACCCTTTAAGTATCCTTTGCCAGTCTATTCTAGTCAATTCACGCCTCATACCATCGAAGTTACATTTCCTTAAGTTCAGGACCCTAGTTTCTGAATTAACTGTGTCACTCTCCTTCTTAATAAAGAATTCAACCATATTATGGTCACTCTTCCCCAAGGGGCCTCGCACAACAAGATTGCTAATTAGTCCCTTCTCATTACACATCACGCAGTCTAGGATGGCCAGCTCTCTAGATGGTTCCTCGATATATTGGTCTAGAAAACCATCCCCAATACACTCTCGGAAATCCTCTTCCACCGCATTGCTACCAGTTTGGTTAGCCCAAGCGATATGTAGATTAAAGTCGCCCATGATAACTGCTGTACCTTTATTGCACACATCTCTTATTTCTTGTTTGATGTTGTCCCCAACCTCACTACTACTGTTTGGTGGTCTGTACACAACTCCCACTAGCGTTTTCTGCCCTTTGGTATTCCACAGCTCCACCCATACCGATTCCACATCATCCAGGCTAATGTCCCTCCTTACTATTGCATTAATTTCCTTTTTAACCAGCAACATCACCCCACCTCCTATTCTTCTCTGCGTATCCTTCCTAAATGTTGAATAGCCCTGGATGTTGAGTTCCCAGCCTTGGTCACCCTGGAGCCATGTCTCCGTGATGCCAATCACATCATATCCATTAACTGCTGTCTGCACAGTTAATTCGTCCACCTTATTCCGAATACTCCTCACATTGAGGCACAGAGCCTTCAAGCTTGTCTTTTTAACACACTTTGCCCCTTTAGAATTTTGCTGTAATGTGGCCCTTTTTGTTTTTTGCCTTGAGATTCTCTGCCCTCCACTTTTATTATCCTCCTTTCTATCTTTTGCTCCTGCCTCCATTTTATTTTCCTCTATCTCCCTGCACAGGTTCCCATCCCCTTGCCATGTTAGTTTAACTCCTCCCCAACAGCACTAGAAAACACTCCCCCGAGGACATTGGTTCCGGTCCTGCCCAGGTGCAGACCGTTCGGTTTGGACTGGTCCCACCGCACTCTGAACCAGTTCCAATGTCCCAGGAATTTGGATGCCTCCCTTCTGCACCACTCCTCAAGCCACGTATTCATCTGAGCTATCCTGCGATTCCTATTCTGACTAGCACGTGGCACTGGTAGCAATCCTGAGATTACTACTTTTGAGGTCCTACTTTTTAATTTAGCTCCTAGCTCCCTAAATTCATCTCGTAGGACCTCATCCCGTTTTTTACCTTCATTGTTGGTACCTATGTGCAACACGACAACTGGCTGTTCACCCTCCCTTTTCAGAATGTCCTGCACCCGCTCCGAGACATCCTTGACCCTTGCACCAGGGAGGCAACATACCATCCTGGAATCTCGGTTGCGGCCGCAGAAACGCCTATCTATTCCCCTTACAATTGAATCCCCTATCACTATTTCTCTCCCACTCTTTTTCCTGCCCTCCAGTGCAGCGGAGCCACCCACGGTGCCATGAACTTGGCTGCTGCTGCCCTCCCCTGATGAGTCATCCCCCTCAACAGTACCCAAAGCGGTGTATCTGTTTTGCAGGGGGATGACCGCAGGGGACCCCTGCACTACCTTCCTTGCACTGCTCTTCCTGTTGGTCACCATTCCCCTACCTGGCTGAGTACCCTTTACCTGCGATGAGACCAACTCACTGAACGTGCTATTCACGTCATTCTCAGCATCGTGGATGTTCCAGAGTGAATCCACCTGCAGCTCCAGTGTCGCAATGCGGTCCGCAATATCGAAACATATAAGATTATGAGAGGGCTTGACAAGGTGGATGCAGAGAGGATGTTTCCACTGATAGGGGAGACTAGATCTAGGGGGCATTATCCTAGAATAAGGGGCCACCCATTTAAAACTGAGATGAGGAATCTGTGGAATTCGCTGCCTCAGAGAGCTGTGGAGGCTGGGTCAGTGAATAAATTTAAGACAGAAATAGACAGTTTCTTAACCGATAAGGGAATAAAGGGTTATGGGAAGTGGGCAGGGAAGTGGAGCTGAGTCCATGATTGGATCAGCCATGATCGTATTAAATGGCGGAACAGGCTCGAGGGGCCGTATGGCCTACTCCTGTTCCTGTTTCTTATCTTCTTATGAGATCATTGAAAAGGTTTGCGCAACTGCAGCCTGGTGCTTCTGATGACAGCCCTGCTTGTGCCCTCCTGTGCAATGTGCAACTGGTCTGCGTTGGTGTCCTGGGGAGGTCCCTTCCACTCATGGGATGGGATGAGAACCACCCTTCCTGCTGTGACTCCCTCCATAAGCATCTAGAGTGAGTTATGGGAGAGCCATGCACAATCGTGATGTGTTTGCGCATTCAGAGGCTGAACTCCAAGTCATTGTCAACATCTTCACCAAGGCGTACAAAAGCAACAGCCTGACACTAAACAAAGGTCCTCCACCAACCTGCCCGCGCCACACAGTACTGCCCCCCGGTCATCAAAATCCACAGCGCGGCCTGGACAACATGGACCACATGCATCAGGCCCTCAAATCTGGCATCAAGCTTATGGTCTACAGGGCTGTAGTGATACCCGCCCTCCTGTATGGCTCAGAGACGTGGACCATACTGTAGTAGACACCTCAAATTGCTGGAGAATACCACCAACGATGTCTCCGCAAGATCCTGCAAATCCCCTGGGAGGACAGACGCACCAATGTCAGTGGTCTTGCTCAGGCCAACATCCCCAGCATTGAAGCACTGACCGCACTCGACCAGCTCCGTCGGGCGGGCCACATTGTCCACATGCCCGACACAAGACTCCAAAATCAAGCGCTCTATTCGGAACTCCTACACGGTAAGCGAGCCCCAGGTGGGCAGAGGAAATATTTCAAGGACATCCTCAAAGTGTCCTTGATAAAGTGCACCATCCCCATCAACATCTGGGAGTCCCTGGCCCAAGACCGTCCTATGTGGAGGAAGAGCATCCGGGAGCGCGCTGAGCACCGCGAGTCTCGTCGTCGAGAGCATGCAGAAAGTAAGTGCAGGCAGCGGAAGGAGCGTGTGGCAAACCAGACTCCCCACCCACCCTTTCCTTCAACCACTGTCTGTCCCACTTGTGACAGTCACCTAAGAACTCACTTTTAGAGTGGAAGCAAGTCTTCCTCGATTTCGAGAGACTGCCTATGATGTTTGTCAGTGTTTGCAGCACCTCAATGCTGCAGAACACTGGCAGAACAGCTGTCAAAAAAAAAGTTGGGCATGGTCCCTTTAAGGAAATTGTCATCAGATGATGTCATCAGACCCGCTTCCTGTTACTTGGCCGGGAATCGAGCCTAACAAGCCCAATCATCGGAAGATTGTGTTGAGAGGCCGGGAGCATATTCCTCACCCTCCACCAATGCCGGACCCACCGATCTCGCCACTTACATAGATAGAAAACATAGAAACATAGAAAATAGGTGCAGGAGTAGGCCATTCAGCCCTTCGAGCCTGCACCACCATTCAATGAGTTCATGGCTGAACATGCAACCTCAGTACCCCATTCCTGCTTTCTCGGCATACCCCTCGATCGCCATACCACTTTTTGGGGAAATCGCGGCCCTCGTGTGCATAAAGGATCTGATGGGTAGGGCCCTTCTCACCACCAGCCAAGCTACATCTTGGTGCTTGTTTGAAAATTCTGGACAAGTTGCTGTGGTTGATACACTCAACTAGTCTGCTGACTCGCTGTACAGGCTCAATGAATATGCGTTCTAATGAAGGAACTATCCCAGAACTGTTAAGCTCCCTCTTTTCTGATGCAGATGGGCTGTAAGCTTCCTGCATTTCTTGTATTTAAATCATATTTGCTCTGAAGACGTGCTACGGCACCATTTATTGCCAATCCCTAGATGCTCCGAGGGTAATCTTCTTCTCAGCCAATCCCCCGACATCGAGGATGACGATGCTTCCACACTACAATGAGTTCTAAGGTGACTGATGAGGTCCAATGTGGGATCTACAGCCTCTGTCACAGGTGGGGCAGACGGTGGTTGGAGGGACGGTTGGGTGGGGTGCTTGGTTTGTCGTGCGCTCCTTTCACTGTTTGCGCTTGGCTTCCGCGAGACTCGAAGTGTTCGGCGCCTTCTTGGATGCTCTTCCTCCACACTGAGCGATCTTGGGGCCAGGGATTCCCGGGAGTCGGTGGGGATGTTAAATTTTTGCAGGGAGAGTTTGAGGCTATCCTTGAAGCATTTTCTCTGCCCTCCACAGGCTCTCCTGCCGTGGTGTTAAGCGTTCACCAATCGCCTTGGAATTGCCACATTTGTATTCATTTTCAAAATCTAGCCATGGTTATATTTCAGCTCGTAACCTGTGGGTTGCTAATCCAGTAGCTCACTTTCAAAAGAAGCGACGGCTCAGGCAGATGGGTTGAATAGCCTCCTTTGGTACTGTATAACTGCGAGCACCATCGGAGCAGGCCGGGGAGCAGAAGGAGCAGCATGGTGGTGTTCCACTCCAGGGAGCAGCACGTGCTGGAGCAGGAGATCAACGGCAGCGAAAGGGGACGTCACCAAGATCCAGGTCGGTGATTGGAGCGTGGGCAGGTACAGCAGGAGCGGTGAGGTTGGGGCCCAGGAGAGGTGAGAGTTTGGGGCTCAGAAGAGGCGAGGGCCTAATGGGCAGCACGGGCCAGTCCACACTGCGATATGTGTGCACACTAGGTCCATGCAGCAGAGCTGGTCTCCAGTCGTCCTGGTTAATCCTTGCCACTGGACCAAGACCTAGCTCTGTCAAGCCCGTGTGGTGGCTGGTGTGCAACGGTCACCACTCGTTAAAATAATCCACGCACAGGCATCTTCCGCCCTCCAACATGTAGTTCAGGACCTGGAATATCAGGTCCTTCATTGAACGCCTGTGAACTTTTTGGCATGGAAGCAAGTCATCCTTGACTTGGACTGCCTATGATGATGATGATGATTCTATGATGATTCAAGTGACTGAACAGTTCAATATGGGAATTACAGTCTCTATCACAGTTGGGACAGACAGTCGTTGGAGGAAAGGGTGGGTGGTGAGTCTGGTTTGTTGCATGCTCCTTCCGCTGCCTGCGCTTGCTTTCTGCATGCTCTCGGCGATGAGACTCGAGGTGCTCAGCGCCCTCCCGGATGCTCTTCTTCCAATTAGGGTAGTGGGGATGTTGCACTCTATTAAGGAGGCTTTGAGGGTGGTCCTTGAAATGTTTTCTCTGCCCACCTGGGGCCCGCTTGCCGTGTAGGAGTTCCGAGTAGAGCGCTTGTTTTGGGAGTCTTGTGTCAGGCATGCGAACAATGTGGCCCGGAGCTGGTCGAGATGTGGTCAGTGCTTCGATGCTGGGGAGGTTGGCCTGATCGAGAACACCGAGATTGGTGCATCTGTCCTTTTGGGGGGATTGGCAGGATCTTGCGGAGACATCGCTGGTGGTATTTCTCCAGCGATTTGGTGTGTCTACTGCATATGGCCCATGTCTCTGGGGATGATGATTCTGTAATAACCACGACACTGGGTGAGCTGTCGGAGGTTCATTGCCAGTCGCTTGCAGTTTACAATCCCAACACCTTACTGTGCTGTGAGATCCCTCAGATTGACACATTCCAGATACATTTTAATTTCTTCCTTGACTTAATGAGTAGCTACTAACTGATGCAGGCTGAGAATTCATTCTCCTTTCTTAGTCAATACTGCCTGTTGCACCCATTGTCTCCAGGCTTGCTCTCATCATCTGTGAATGATGTCTCCCTGATTAAAGTTAATCCATTAGTCTGCACTCCTGCAGTGATTTACTTCCAAAGAGGCACAGTGGGACATTGTGAAAGCTTTTGCACTGATACAGCATCGGGCTCCGGCATCGATTGTACTTTTCTCGGATCCTCCGTCCTCCGCCAGTGCCTGGCATTTACACCGTGCCTTTAACGTAGAAACATGACCCACAGAGCTTTAGAAAGAAAGAACTTGCATTGCCATAACAGAGTGACTATTTGTACTCGGTTTTTTTGGTGTGTCTTTCTGAGAATGCCCCCGTTTTAAGTACGGGCCCTCAATTCGGCCGCGCATGTGCAGTAGCCCGTACGAGGAGTCCAGAAGTCGGAAGTGCGAGCCAAACCACGAGCCACGAGGAACTGTCCGCCGCTGCTGGAGCTGGGTTTTCTTGCAGCTTTTGCATTATTGGGAACATTTTCGCATTGGAGAAACAGGGTGGCGGCGGGGGGTGGGGGAAGAGAGCGAACCAGGGGGAGAGAGAGAGACGGGGAGGGAGAGAGATGGTGGGGCAGAGAGAGATGGGGGGGTGGGGGGAACAGAGATCGGTGGGGGGGGATAGAGACATAGGGGGGAGAGATAGACGGGGGGGGGGGGAGAGAGAGAGAGACGGGGAGGGAGAGAGATGGTGGGGCAGAGAGAGATGGGGGGGTGGGGGGAATAGAGACCGGGGGGGGGGGGGGGATAGAGACATAGGGGGGAGAGATAGACGGGGGGGGGGGAGAGAGAGAGACGGGGGGTGAGAGATGGTGGGGCAGAGAGAGATGGGGGGGTGGGGGGAATAGAGATCGGTGGGGGGGGATAGAGACATAGGGGGGGGAGATAGACTGGGGGGGGGGGGAGAGAGACGGGGGGTGAGAGATGGTGGGGCAGAGAGAGATGGGGGGGGTGGGGGAATAGAGACCGGGGGGGGGGGGGGATAGAGACATAGGGGGGAGAGATAGACGGGGGGGGGGGGAAGAGAGAGAGACGGGGAGGGAGAGAGATGGTGGGGCAGAGAGAGATGGGGGGGTGGGGGGAATAGAGACCGGGGGGGGGGGGGGATAGAGACATAGGGGGGGAGAGATAGATGGGGGGGGCGGAGAGAGAGAGACGGGGGGTGAGAGATGGTGGGGCAGAGAGAGATGGGGGGTGGGGGGAATAGAGATGGGGGGAATAGAGATCGGGGGGGGGGAATAGAGACATAGGGGGAGAGAGAGACGGGGGGAGAGATGGTGGGTCAGAGAGAGACAGGGGGGAATAGAGGAACATGGGAGACAGAAGGGAGGAAGAGAGCGAGACGTGGGGAAGGGAGAGAGCGACATGGGGGAGAGAGAGAGATGAGGGGACAGAGAGAGACCGGGGGGGGGGGGGAGAGGGACATGGGGGGGAGAGAGAGAAGGGGGAAGAGAGAGACATGGGGGAGGGAGAGAGAGACAGGGGAGAAAGAGAGATGGGGGGGCAGAGAGAGATGGGGGGAATAGAGGGGCATGGGGGGGAGAGAGAGAAGGGGGAAGAGAAAGACATGGGGGAGGGAGAGAGAGAGACAGAGGAGAGAGAGACATGGGATAGGAGAGAGAGGTGGGGGGTGGGGGGGGGTCAGAGAGAGACGGGGGATAGATAGCGTGACATGGGGAGGAAAGAGAGATGGGGAGGGGGAGAAAGACGGGGGAGAGAGAAAGACACGGGGGGGGGAGAGAGAGAGACAGGGGAAGAGGGAGACGGGGAGGTGAGAGAGAGAGATGGGTGAGGGAGAGAGACGGGGGGAGGGGAGGGAGAGAAAGTCATGGGGGTGGGGGTAAGGGGAGAGAGAGACACGGGCGGGGGGTAGAGAGAGAGAGACATGGGGAGAAGGGAAGAGAGAGAGAGAGAGACACGTGGGAGGGGGAAGGGGAGAGACTGGGGGGGTTGAAACAGAGAGACGGGGGGGGGGGGAAAGGGAGAGAGCCACGGGGGGGGAGAGAGGGACATAGGGGATGGGGGAGAGAGAGAGAGACATGGGAGGGGGTGAGAGAGATGGAGGGAGGATAGAGAGAGAGACAGAGACTAGGGGGAGAGAGAGGGGATCGGCGGGGAGAGAGGGAACTCAGGAAAGACGGATTACGTTCTTCCAATCCCCTTTACACCTATACCCGATTTCTTGGAAAGCTCGGTGCATGTGTGACAAGGTGCATCATGGGAGTGGATGAAATCCAGAAGTCACGACACTGTCACTATTCACTTCACACCCAATAAACCTGTTAACAATCGTGACCCACACACAATGCCCCATATATGGCAGGGTGGGGGTTAGCGGGTAAGTTCCGGAACGGGCTGGGCTAGGATAGGGTCAGGAACTTGGGCTGAGGGTGTCAGAACCTTCGGCTGGGTGCTGAATGAACTTGGGCTGGGGAAGGGGGTAAGGAACTTGGGCTGGGAGCGTGAGGAACTTTGGCTGGGGGGAGGGATGAACTTCGGCTGGGGGGTGTAAGGAAATTGGGCTGGATGGGGGCATGGACTGGGGCTGGGGAGGTAAGGAACTTGGGGTGAGGGGGGCATGAACGTGGGTTGGGGGGAATGGAACTTAGGCTGGGAGGTCATGAACTTGGAATGGGGAGGGTCAGGAACTTGGGCTGGATACAGGTTAAGTATCTTGGGCTGGAGGGGGGCATGCACTTAGGCTGGGGGGCGTGCATGGGCTGGAGGGGTAAGGAATGGGCTGGAGGGGCATGAATGGGCTGGTGGGGGTAAGGTACTTGGGCTGGGGGGGGGCATGAACTTAGGCTGGGGGGGAGTCTTGTGTTGGGTTGGGGGAAGCTCTATCCTGTCTGGAGTTGGCAGTGAGAATGGCTCGAATTACACTTTGCAAAGTCACTCAGAACTTGGGCTAGGCGGTTTCTAATGACTCATTCCATGGAGACTCCTACATGTGGTTTATCCTTGAAATGGACCAATCAGCAACAAGTCATGTGATCATGGAGAGCCACTCAGAACATTTTCTAGTGCAAATAGCTACATCCTTTCCATAATGCATTTCATGGCCTCAAGAGCAACAACTTGCATCTATATAGCACCTGTATCGTAGTACAACAACCCAAAGCACTTCACAGGAGCGTAATCAACAACATTTGACACTGAGCCACATAAGGAGATATTAGGGCAGATGACCAAAAGCTAGGACAAGGAGGTAGGTGTTAAGGAGCGATCTCAGGATGTCTCAAAGCGCTTTACAGCCAATGAAGTACCTTTGAAGTGTAGTCACTGATGTAATGTAGGAAATGCAGCATGCCAATCTGTGCACAGCAAGCTCCAACAAACAGCATTATGATGCTGACCAGATCATCTGATTATTTGTGATGTTGGTTGAGGGATAAATATTGGAGAAGAAAATCGGATGCCACGTACAGAAGGAGAGACAGTCCCCATCAATGTTCCCTCTAAATGTTTTTTCCTGCGCAGTCCCTTTAGATTTACTGCATGGTATCTCTTCCAGTGGTAACAGCTGGTGAATGGACTCGCGGGACTCACGATCACCCTTAGGGAAAACATTGAACCCCACTGCCTCTCGCAATTAGCCCCACTACGCGTGATGGAATGCAAAACCAAAAATGCAAAGAAACCAATATGTCTGAAAACGAACATAAGAACATAAGAAATAGGAGGAGTAGGCCATGCGGCCCCTCGAGCCTGTCCCACCATTTAATACGATCATGGCTGATCCTATCATGGACTCAGGTCCACTTCCCTGCCCGCTCCCCATAACCCCTTAATTCCTTATCGTTTAAGAAACTGTCTATTTCTGTCTTAAATTTATTCAATGTCCCAGCTTCCACAGCTCTCTGAAGAAGTGAATTCCACAGATTTACAACCCTCTGAGAGAAAAAATTCCTCTTCATCTCAATTTTAAATGGGCGGCCCCTTATTCTAAGAATATGCCCCCTCGTTCTAGTCTCCCCTATCAGTGGAAACATCCTCTCTGCATTCACCTTGTCAAGCCCTCTCATAATCTTATACGTTTCAATAAGATCACCTCTCATTCTTTTGAACTCCAATGAATATAGGCCCAACCTTCTCAACCTTTCCTCATAAGTCAACCCCCTCATCCCTGGAATCAATCTAGTGAGCCTTCTCCGAACTGCCTCCAAAGCAAGTATATCCTTTCTTAAATATGGAAACCAAAACTGCATGCAGTATTCCAGGTGTGGCCTCATCAATACCCTGTACAACTGTAGCAAGACTTCCCTGCTTTTATACTCCAGGCTAATATCTCATTACATTTCTGGGATGAGAGAGGTGTCCTGTGAGGAGAGTTTGAGTAGATTGGGGGCCAAAACACTCTGTGGTTTAGAAGATTGAGAGGCGATCTCATTGAGACATATAAAATTCTGAGGGGGGGGATTAACAGGGTAGATGCAGAGAGGACGTTTCCCCTGGCTGGAGAGTCTAGAACTCACAGGTATATAGTCTCAAGATAAGGGGTTGGCCATTTAAGACAAAGATAAGGAGGAATTTCTTCACTCAGAGAGTTCTGAATCTTTGCAATTCTCTGTGCAAAATGCTGTGGATCTTGAGTCGTTGAGCATATTCAAGGCTGAGGTAGATAGATTTAGACTCCAGAGGAATCAAGGGATATGGGGATCGGGCGGGAAAGTGGAGTTGAGGTCGAAGATCAGCCATGATCTTATTGAATGGCGGAGCAGACTCGAGGGGCTGTATGGCCGACTCCTGCTACTATTCCTTGCTTTGAAAGAAAAAGAAAAAAAGACTTGCCTTTATATAGCACCTTTCACGGCCACCGGATGTGTCAGAGTGCTTTACAGCCAATGAAGTACTTTTGGAGTGTAGTCACTGTTGTAATGTGGGAAATGCGGCAGCCACAAACAGCAATGTGATAATGACCAGATAATCTGTTTTTGTTATATTGCTTTGGGAGTCTTGTCTACTCAGAACTCCTGCATGGCAAGCGAACCCTAGGTGGGCAGAGGAAACGTTTCAAGGACACCCTCAAAGCCTCCTTGATAAAATGCAACATCCCCACCGACACCTGGGAGTCCCTGGCCAAAGGCCGCCCTAAGTGGAGGAAGAGCATCCGGGGGGGCGCTGGGCACCTCGCGTCTCGTTGTTGAGAGCATGCTGAAAACAAGCGCAGGCAGTGGAAGGAGCATACGGCAAACCAGGACTCCCCACACACCCTTTCCTCCAACGGCTTTCTGTCCCACCTGCGACAGAGACTGTAATTCCAGAATTGGACTGTTCAGTCACCTGAAAACTCACTTTTGGAGTGGAAGCAAGTCTTCCTCGATTTCGAGGAACTGCCTATGATGATGATTTTGTTATATTGATTGAGGGATAAATATTGGCCAGGAAACCATGGATAACTCCTCTCATCTTCTTCGAAATAGTGCCATGGGATATTTTACGTCCACCCGAGAGAGCAGACGGGGCCTCGGTTTAACGTCTCTTCCGAAAGACGGCACCTCTGACAGTGCAGCATTCCCTCAGCACTGCACTGGAGTGTCAGCCTAGATTTTTGTGCTCAAGTCCCTGGAGTGGGGCTTGAACCCACAACCCTCTGACTCAGAGGCGAGTCAGATATTCAAGACTCAGACAGGTAGATTTTTGGACTCTAGGGGAATCAAGGGATATGGGGATCGGGAGGGAAAGTGGAGTTGAGGTCAATGATCAGTCATGATGTTACCGAATGGCGGAGCAGGCACGATGGGCCGTATGGCCTACTCCTGCTCCTAATTTTTATGTTCTTATGTTTAAAAAAAAACAGGAAGACTCCACTTAGTAACTGTCCCTTGCGATTGTTAGCAATACCGTCCAGAATCTCATCACTTTAACCAAAGGCTGATTGAAACTCCTTCAAGATCCGACTTTGCCTGAAATCAGCAGAGTGTTTTAAATGGGTCACAGTGCAGGATAGGTACTTAATGAACTGCCCGAAATAGTCTGTGCACTTAATACCTTATAAGTGGTGGTTTATTAGTGGCTTAGTTGGTAGCTTCCTCGCCTCTGGATCAAAAGGTTGTGCGTTCAAGTCCTGCTCCGGAGATAAGCACAAAACTGGAGGCTTCTAGTCCAGCGCAGTACTGAGGGCCTCCGTTAAACATCTCAACTGAAAAACCACACTTCCGACAATGTAGCACTCCCTCAGTGCTGCACAGAAGTGCCGGCCTAAACTTAATCTTGAGGCGAGCGTGATCCACGGCTGGCACCATTACAGGGATAGCGAGGGGCTGGAACGTGAGGGTGGGAATTATAAATTGGACGCAGTGTAGATCAGCAAGGACAGAAGTGATGGGCGAGTGGGACTTGATATGGGATGACAATATGGGCAGCAGAGTTTTGGATGAGCTGGAGTTTTCAGAGAATCATAGAACTTTACAGCACGGCAGGAGGCCATTTCGGCCCATCTTCTCCGCGCCGGCCGACACAGAGCTATCCAGCATAAACCCACTTTCCAGCTCTAGGAGCATAGTCCTCGAGGTCACGACACTTCAAGTGCACATCCAAGTATTTTTTAACTGTGGTGAGAGTTTCTGCCTCTACCATCCTTTCAGGCAGTGAGTTCCAGACCCCCACCACCCTCTGGGTGAAAACATTTCCCCTCAAATCCCCTCTAAACCTCCCCCCAATTACTTTAAATCTATGCCCCCTAGGTGTTGACCCCTCTGCTAAGGCAAACAGGTCCTTCCTATCCACTCTATCTAGGCCCCGTATAATTTTGTATACCTCAATAAGGTCTCCGCCTTTGGCTAGTGAGCCTCCAATTGAAACAACAACAACAACTTGCATTTATATAGCGCCTTTAATGTAGTAAAACGTCCCTAGGCACTTAACAGGAGGGTTTTCAGATAAAATATTTGACACGAGGCAAAGAGGGAGACATCAGGACAGGGGTCCAAATGCTTGGTTAAAGAGGTAGGTTTTAAGGAGACTCTTAAAGGAGGAGAGAGAGGTAGAGAGGCGGAGAGGTTTAGGGAGGGAATTCCAGAGTTTAGGGTCGAAATGGCTGAAGGCACGGTCGCCATTGGTGGAGTGACGTGAGAATTAGAGGAATGCAGAGTTCTCAGAAGGTTCAAATCATAGAATGGTTACAGCACAAATGAAGGCCATTCGGCCCGTCGAGCGTGTGCCAACTCTCAGCTAGTCCCATTCCCCTGCCCTTTCACCATACCTCTGCAAATTCTTCACCTTCAGATACTTATCCAACTCCCTTTTGAAAGATAAGATTGAATCTGCCTCCATCACCCTTTCAGGCAGTGCATCCCAGAACCTAACCACTCGCCGCGTAAAAATGTCTTTTCTTATGTCGCCTTTGGTTCTTTTGCCAATCACATTAAATCTGTGTCCTCTGGTTCTTGACCCTTCTGCTAATGGAAATAATTTTTCTCTGTCAACTCTGTACAGACCCCTCATGATTTTGAACACCGCCGTCAAATCTCCTCTGCTCCAAGGAGAACAACCCCAGCTTCTCCAGTCTATCCACGTAAATGAAGTCCCTCATCCCAGGAACCTTTCTCGTAAATCTTTTCTGCGCCCTCTCTAAAGCCATTCTTCATGTTTAATACTTGATACAGAACAGCAGCGGGTTCTCACAGCCAACTCTGGTCCTGTCCTGATCCAATATTCACACACCCACACTTTATAGCAGAGATTAATTTTTTAAATTTCATCATTCATGGGATGTGGGCATCGCTGGCAAGTTCAGCATTTATTGCCCATCCAAAATTATGCAACTGAAACATAGAAACATAGAAACATAGAAAATAGGTGCAGGAGTAGGCCATTCAGCCCTTCTAGCCTGCACCGCCATTCAATGAGTTCATGGCTGAACATGCAACTTCAGTACCCCATTCCTGCTTTCTCACCATACCCCTTGATTCCCCTAGTAGTAAGGACTTCATCTAACTCCTTTTTGAATATATTTAGTGAATTGGCCTCAACAACTTTCTGTGGTAGAGAATTCCACAGGTTCACCACTCTCTGGGTGAAGAAATTCCTCCTCATCTCGGTCCTAAATGGCTTCCCCCTTATCCTTAGACTGTGTCCCCTGGTTCTGGACTTCCCCAACATTGGGAACATTCTTCCTGCATCTAACCTGTCTAACCCCGTCAGAATTTTAAACGTTTCTATGAGGTCCCCTCTCATTCTTCTGAACTCCAGTGAATACAAGCCCAGTTGATCCAGTCTTTCTTGATAGGTCAGTCCCGCCATCCCGGGAATCAGTCTGGTGAACCTTCGCTGCACTCCCTCAATAGCAAGAATGTCCTTCCTCAGGTTAGGAGACCAAAACTGTACACAATACTCCAGGTGTGGCCTCACTCCAGGGCAGTTGGTGAGAGGGGAGCGACCTGTCAAAAGCCCAGCGGGAGATCGAGAGCCAGCGGCAGTTGGTGAGAGGGGAGCGACCTGTCAAAAGCCCAGCGGGAGATCGAGAGCCAGCGGCAGTTGGTGAGAGGGGAGCGACCTGTCAAAAGCCCAGCGGGAGATCGAGAGCCAGCGGCAGTTGGTGAGAGGGGAGCGACCTGTCAAAAGCCCAGCGGGAGATCGAGCCAGCGGCAGTTGGTGAGAGGGGAGCGACCTGTCAAAAGCCCAGCGGGAGATCGAGCCAGCGGCAGTTGGTGAGAGGGGAGCGACCTGTCAAAAGCCCAGCGGGAGATCGAGCCAGCGGCAGTTGGTGAGAGGGGAGCGACCTGTCAAAAGCCCAGCGGGAGATCGAGCCAGCGGCAGTTGGTGAGAGGGGAGCGACCTGTCAAAAGCATACCGGTGCAGCTACAGCGGGAGAGAAAGCAAAATAGAAGTAGAAAGTAATCAAAAAGTGACGTCACAGCCAATGGGGTAAGTGATTGGCTGGTGTTGGGTGAGTAGCTTTTCTTTTATTTTTTATATCAGTAAGTGAACTATAACATTGTTATTACCAATTTAAGGGTATCTAAGGTTAAGACATGGCAGGAGAGCTCAGTCATGTGATATGCTCCTCCTGTACCATGTGGGAACTCGGGGACACTTCCGGTGTCCCTGACGACTACGTGTGTGGGAAGTGTATCCGCCTCGAGCTCTTGACGGTCCGCGTTGCAGAATTGGAGCTGAAGGTGGATTCACTCTGGAGCATCCACGATGCTGAGAATGACGTGAGTATCACATGTAGTGAGTTGGTCTTACCGCAGGAGAAGGGTCCACAGCCAGATATGGAATGGAAGACCAACAGGAAGAGCAGTGCAAGAAAGATAGTGCAGGAGTCCCCTGTGGTCATCCCCCTGCAAAACAGATACACTGCTTTGAGTACTGTTGGGGAGGATGACTCATCAGGGGAGGGCAGCAGCAGCCAAGTTCATGGCACCGTAGGTGGCTCTGCTGCAAAGGAGGGCAGGAAAAAGAGTGGGAGCGCGATAGTGATAGGGGATTCGATGGTGAGGGGAATAGATAGGCGTTTCTGCGGACGCAACCGAGACTCCAGGATGGTATGTTGCCTCCCTGGTGCAAGGGTCAAGGATGTCTCGGAGCGGGTGCAGGACATTCTGAAATGGGAGGGAGAACAGCCAGTTGTCGTGGTGCACATTGGTACCAACGACATAGGTAAAAAAAGGGATGAGGTCCTACGAAAAGAATTTAAGGAGCTAGGAGCTAAATTAAAAAGTAGGACCTCAAAAGTAGTAATCTCGGGATTGCTACCAGTGCCACGTGCTAGTCAGAGTAGGAATCGCAGGATAGCGCAGATGAATACATGGCTTGAGCAGTGGTGCAGCAGGGAGGGATTCAAATTCTTGGGGCATTGGAACCGGTTCTGGGGGAGGTGGGACCAGTACAAACCGGACGGTCTGCACCTGGGCAGGTCCGGAACCAATGTCCTAGGGGGAGTGTTTGCTAGTGCTGTTGGGGAGGAGTTAAACTAATATTGCAGGGGGATGGGAACCTATACAGGGAGACAGAGGGAGACAAAAAGGAAGCAAAAGCAAAAGACAGAAAGGAGATGAGGAAAAGTGGAGGGCAGAGAAACCCAAGGCAAAGAACAAAAAGGGCCACTGTACAGCAAAATTCTAAAAGGACAAAGGGTGTTAAAAAAACAAGCCTGAAGGCTTTGTGTCTTAATGCAAGGAGTATCCGCAATAAGGTGGATGAATTAATTGTGCAAATAGATGTTAACAAATATGATGTGATTGGGATTACGGAGACGTGGCTCCAGGATGATCAGGGCTGGGAACTCAACATCCAGGGGTATTCAACATTCAGGAAGGATAGAATAAAAGGAAAAGGAGGTGGGGTAGCATTACTGGTTAAAGAGGAGATTAATGCAATAGTTAGGAAAGACATTAGCTTGGATGATGTGGAATCTATATGGGTGGAGCTGCAGAACACTAAAGGGCAAAAATCGTTAGTGGGAGTTGTGTACAGACCTCCAAACAGTAGTAGTGATGTTGGGGAGGGCATCAAACAGGAAATTAGGAGTGCATGCAATAAAGGTGCAGCAGTTATAATGGGTGACTTTAATATGCACATAGATTGGGCTAGCCAAACTGGAAGCAATACGGTGGAGGAGGATTTCCTGGAATGCATAAGGGATGGTTTTCTAGACCAATATGTCGAGGAACCAACTAGGGGGGAGGCCATCTTAGACTGGGTGTTGTGTAATGAGAGAGGATTAATTAGCAATCTCATTGTGCGAGGCCCCTTGGGGAAGAGTGACCATAATATGGTGGAATTCTGCATTAGGATGGAGAATGAAACAGTTAATTCAGAGACCATGGTCCAGAACTTAAAGAAGGGTAACTTTGAAGGTATGAGGCATGAATTGGCTAAGATAGATTGGCTAATGATACTTAAGGGGTTGACTGTGGATGGGCAATGGCAGACATTTAGAGAACGCATGGATGAATTACAACAATTGTACATTCCTGTCTGGCGTAAAAATAAAAAAGGGAAGGTGGCTCAACCGTGGCTATCTAGGGAAATCAGGGATAGTATTAAAGCCAAGGAAGTGGCATACAAATTGGCCAGAAATAGCAGCGAACCTGAGGACTGGGAGAAATTTAGAACTCAGCAGAGGAGGACAAAGGGTTTGATTAGGGCAGGGAAAATGGAGTACGAGAAGAAGCTTGCAGGGAACATTAAGGCGGATTGCAAAAGTTTCTATAGGTATGTAAAGAGAAAGAGGTTAGTAAAAACAAACGTAGGTCCCCTGCAGTCAGAATCAGGGGAAGTCATAACGGGGAACAAAGAAATGGCAGACCAATTGAACAAGTACTTTGGTTCAGTATTCACTAAGGAGGACACAAACAACCTTCCGGATATAAAAGTGGTCAGAGGGTCTATTAAAGAGGAGGAACTGAGGGAAATCTTTATTAGTCGGGAAATTGTGTTGGGGAAATTGATGGGATTGAAGGCCGATAAATCCCCAGGGCCTGATGGACTGCATCCCAGAGTACTTAAGGAGGTGGCCTTGGAAATAGCGGATGCATTGACAGTCATTTTCCAACATTCCATTGACTCTGGATCAGTTCCTATCGAGTGGAGGGTAGCCAATGTAACCCCACTTTTTAAAAAAGGAGGGAGAGAGAAAGCAGGGAATTATAGACCGGTCAGCCTGACCTCAGTAGTGGGTAAAATGATGGAATCAATTATTAAGGATGTCATAGCAGCGCATTTGGAAAATGGTGACATGATAGGTCCAAGTCAGCATGGATTTGTAAAAGGGAGATCATGCTTAACAAATCTTCTGGAATTTTTTGAGGATGTTTCCAATAAAGTGGACAAAGGAGTACCAGTTGATGTGGTATATTTGGACTTTCAGAAGGCTTTCGACAAGGTCCCACACAGGAGATTAATGTGCAAAGTTGAAGCACATGGGATTGGGGGTAGTGTGCTGACGTGGATTGAGAACTGGTTGTCAGACAGGAAGCAAAGAGTAGGAGTAAATGGGTACTTTTCGGAATGGCAGGCAGTGACTAGTGGGGTACCGCAGGGTTCTGTGCTGGGGCCCCAGCTGTTTACATTATACATTAATGATTTAGACGAAGGGATTAAATGTAGTATCTCCAAATTTGCGGATGACACTAAGTGTGAGCTGCGAGGAGGATGCTATGAGGCTACAGAGTGACTTGGATAGGTTAGGTGAGTGGGCAAATGCGTGGCAGATGAAGTATAATGTGGATAAATGTGAGGTTATCCACTTTGGTGGTAAAAACAGAGAGACAGACTATTATCTGAATGGTGACAGATTAGGAAAAGGGAAGGTGCAACGAGACCTGGGTGTCATGGTACATCAGTCATTGAAGGTTGGCATGCAGGTACAGCAGGCGGTTAAGAAAGCAAATGGCATGTTGGCCTTCATAGCGAGGGGATTTGAGTACAGGGGCAGGGAGGTGTTGCTACAGTTGTACAGGGCCTTGGTGAGGCCACACCTGGAGTATTGTGTACAGTTTTGGTCTCCTAACTTGAGGAAGGACATACTTGCTGTTGAGGGAGTGCAGCGAAGATTCACCAGACTGATTCCCGGGATGGTGGGACTGACCTATCAAGAAAGACTGAATCAACTGGGCTTGTATTCACTGGAGTTCAGAAGAGTGAGAGGGGACCTCATAGAAACGTTTAAAATTCTGACGGGTTTGGACAGGTTGGATGCAGGAAGAATGTTCCCAATGTTGGGGAAGTCCAGAACCAGGGGTCACAGTCTAAGGATAAGGGGTAAGCCATTTAGGACCGAGATAAGGAGAAACTTCTTCACCCAGAGAGTGGTGAACCTGTGGAATTCTCTACCACAGGAAGTAGTTGAGGCCAATTCACTAAATATATTCAAAAGGGAGTTAGATGAAGTCCTTAGTACTCGGGGGATCAAGGGGTATGGCGTGAAAGCAGGAAGTGGGTACTGAAGTTTCATGTTCAGCCATGAACTCGTTGAATGGCGGTGCAGGCTAGAAGGGCTGAATGGCCTGCTCCTGCACCTATTTTCTATGTTTCTATGTTTCTATGTTTCACCAAGGCCCTGTACAATTGTAGCAACACCTCCCTGCCCTTGTACTCAAATCCCCTCGCTATGAAGGCCAACATGCCATTTGCTTTCTTAACCGCCTGCTGTACCTGCATGCCAACCTTCAATGACTGATGTACCATGACACCCAGGTCTCTTTGCACCTGCCCTTTTCCTAATCTGTCACCATTCAGATAATAGTCTGTCTCTCTGTTTTTACCACCAAAGTGGATAACCTCACATTTATCCACATTATACTTCATCTGCCATGCATTTGCCCACTCACCTAACCTATCCAAGTCGCTCTGCAGCCTCATAGAATCCTCCTTGCAGCTCACACTGCCACCCAACTTAGTGTCATACGCAAATTTGGAGATACTACATTTAATCCCCTCGTCTAAATCATTAATGTACAGTGTAAACAGCTGGGGCCCCAGCACAGAACCTTGCGGTACCCCACTAGTCACTGCCTGCCATTCTGAAAAGTCCCCATTTACTCCTACTCTTTGCTTCCTGTCTGACAACCAGTTGTCAATCCATGTCAGCACACTACCCCCAATCCCATGTGCTTTAACTTTGCACATTAATCTCTTGTGTGGGACCTTGTCGAAAGCCTTCTGAAAGTGGTTTACTCGGCCATTTCCGAGGGTAGTCTAGAGTGAGGCTGGAGTAAGGACGGCAGATTTCCTTCCCTAAAGGACATTAGTGAATCAGATGGGCTTTTATGACAACCCAGTAGCTTTATGGTCACCATTACTGATGCTAGCTTGTTAATACAGATTTTTAAAATTTCATTTAATCAACTTAATTTAAATTCGCCAGCTGTCATGGTGGGATTTGAACTCATGTCCCCAGATCATTAGTCCAGGCTGCAGCGTTACTAGTTCAGTAACATAACCACTACACTACCATACCCAATGCACAGCACCTATTTTAATCACTCCATCGTTGGCGGCTGTGCTGTAAGCATGCCTAGGCCCTAAATTCTTGAATTCCCTCCATAAACCTCTCCACCTCCTCAAAGTCGCCCCTTAGGTTCAAGTCCCACTCCAGAGACTTGAGCACAAAAATCTAGGCTGACGTTCCCGATGCAGTACAGAGGGAGTGCTGCACTGTCGGAAGTGCCGTCTTTTGGATGAGATATTAAACCGAGGCCCCATCTACAGTCTCAGGTGGACGTAGGAGATCCCATGGTACCAGTTTGAAGAACAGCAGGGGAGTTATCCCCGGTGTCCTGGCCAATAGATACCCCTCAATCAACATAACAAAAACAGATTGTTTGGTCTTTATCACCTTGCCATTTGTGGGAGCTTGTTGTACGCAAACTGGCTGCCACGTTTCCTGTATTACCACAGTGATTACACTTCAAAAGTGCTTAATTGGCTTTAAAGGGCTTTAGGGCATCCTGAGGTCATGAAAGGCGCTATATAAATGCAAGTCTTTCTTTACTCCTTTATCTCTTTGATAAAGCTTTTGGTCACCTGTTCTAATATCTCCTTATCTGGCTCACTGTCAAATGTTGTCTGATAGTCACTCCTGTGAACCACTTTGGGATGTTTTACTACGAAAAAAGCGTTATATAAAATCAAGTTGTTGTTGTTGTTAATAATAGATAGGAATCAGGAGCAGAAATCATAGCTGTGTGTTCCCCCACTCAGTCCCGGGGACTGAGGCCAACTATCGTTCCTTATTTGCTGCCCTGGTTGCAATCACTGAACCCAGCAATTGATCGAGAACCAAGACATGCTTTCCACACAGTATTTTTCATCATGTCAAGTGCACACACTCACATGCTGATTCAAGAGCTATTGACCATGATTTTTCACCAAAGGAGTTCTACATTTTATGGAGAGAAACACATTGACTGTGAAGTGTTTTCGGACATCAATTGGGTCTATACAAATGTATTTTTTCTCCATTCCGTGTTTTGTGGCTGTTTCACTGTGTTGGTGACTCTGGCATTTAAACCAAAAGCTGATGCAGACATTAACTCATTCCTTTTCAGGGGATTAAAGCCCCTCCTATATATAGACATAAATCTTTAGTTTCCTCTAATGCTGCTTGACTAGCCACCATTAATCCTTTACCATGAATCACAGAATCATATAAAATCATGACACAGAAAGCGGTGTCTGTGTCGGTTGAAAAAGCCTAGGTCCTAGGTCCATAGCCCTGTAGGTTACGGCTCTTTAAGTGCATATCTAAGTACTTTTTAAATGTGATGGAGGTTTCTGCCTCTACCACCCTTTCAGGCAGTGAGTTCCAGACCCCCACCACCCTCTGGGTGAAAAAATGTTTACTCATCTACCCTCTAATCCTTCTACCTCATAACTAAAATGTTCCAGTCCAGGCAACATCCTCGTAAATCTCCTCTGGACCCTCTCTAGTGCAATAACATTTTTCCTGTAAAATGTGATGACCAGAACTGTACACAGTTTCCCACATAACAACAGTGACTATACTAAAAAAAAAAGTACTTCATTGGCTGTAAAGCACTTTGAGACATCTGGTTATCCTGAAAAGCACCATATAAATGCAAGTCCTTCTTTCTTTTCAGTACTCAAGCTGTGGCCTAACTAATGTTGTATACAGTTCTAGCATAACCTCCCTGCTCTTGTATTCTATGCCTCAGCTATAAAAGGAAAGCATTCCGTATGCCTTTTTAACTACCTGATCGACCTGTCCTGCTACCTTTAAGGATCTGTGGACATGCACTCCAAGGTCCATCTGTTCCTCTCCACCTCTTGGTATCCTCCCATTTATTGTGTATTCCCTTGCCTTGTTGCCCCTCCCCCCAAATGCATTACCTCACACTTTTCTGGATTGAATTCCATTTTCTACTATTCTGCCCAACCGACCAGTTCATCAATATCTTCCTGCAGTCTGGAGCTTTCCTCCACACTGTCAACCACTCAGCCAATTTTTGTATCATCTGCAAATGTATTTATCATGCTACTTACATTTAAGTCTAAATCATTAATATGTGCTACAAAAATCAAGGCACCGAGTACTGAGCCCTGTGGAACTCCACTGGAAGCAGCCTTCCAGTCACAAAAAACACCCATCAACCATTACCCTTTGCTTCCTGCCAAGGAGTCAATGTTGGATCCAATTTGCCACTCTCCCTTGGATCCCATGAGCTTTTACTTTTTTCATCAGCCTGCCATGTAGGACCTTGTCAAAAGCCTTGTTAAAATCCATATGGACGACATCAAATGCACTCCCCTCATCAACCCTCTTTGTTACTTCCTCCAAAAATGTAATCTAGTCAGGCACGACCTTCCCATGCTGACTGTCCTTGATTAATCAATGTCTTTTTAAATGAAGGTTCATACTACCCCTCAGAATTGACTCCAATAATTTACCCATCACCGAAGTTAAACTAACTGGTCTGTAATTACTCGGTTTATCCCTTCCTCCCTTTTTAAACAATGGTACAGTACAACAATGAAGTTCTATAAGCAAATGCAGCAAACCGAAAAAATCCAATTGCAAGAACCTAACCTATAATTTTTTTAAATCATAATCGGTGCCCGAAGAATTATTCAGCAAAGCAACACAACTCATTCAGCCAATCACAAGCAGACTCAAGCTATCTGTCACGCCCCTTCGCCTTGAGTGCAATTGGTCACCTGTGCCGCCGAGCACCATCATCTTCGTTTTGATTGGTCCTGCGTTGTGCCTATCAGAGCAGATCGTCTTCTGGTTGGTTCATTTCGGATTGGCTGGTCAGTTTCTCGCCCTCCCTCTGTCGGTGGTTGGAGATTTGGTATGTCAATCAGTTGAAGCTTGGAGCTGATTGGTCCTGGGTCACCACGCCCCCCCCCCTCTGTTGCAATAGGTTGCCTTGCCTTGCCCATGGAAGGTTGGCTCAAATGCTTGAGCCTGGCTGAAGTGATTGGCTCGGGCTCTTGCCCATCAATTGCCCCTGCAATTGCCGATCCAGGCGAGTGAGGAGGCGGGCGAGGCTGGTCGAGCCAGTCCTCCCAACAGCAAGCTTCTGAGAGGCTTGGGCTGGAGGCTGGAGAGAGCACATCCAAGAAGGGGGAAAAAAAGAGCTTGCTTCTTTCAATTTTGTCGTTAAGCCTCCCACCTTTCCTTCCTTTCCTGTCCTTCCTTCCCGCAAGTCCTCGCCGGCTCCTTGGAGAGACCCAACCAGGCTTGACCCAATGCGGCTCTTGTGAGTTGAGAATTCGTTGGGAAGACTCGCCCTCCAACCCTTCCCTCCCCTTGTCCACGGCCGGCGGCGCAGAAGGCAGTATCTTCCCCCCCACCCCCCTTTCTCCTCGACCAGACCGGGTGCCACACGCCGCAAGAGATGGGCACGGTGCTCTCGCTGTCCCCCGAGCCCAAGGGCAAAGGCCGCTCGGTGGAAAACGGGCAGCCCGGCACCAAGAACGCCAAGGAGAAAAGCTTGAAAAAGCCCTCGGTGCTCATCTCCGCCCTGACCTGGAAACGCCTGGTGGTCGCCTCGGCCAAGAAGAAGAATGCCAAGAAGGTCAACCCCACGCCGGCCGCTCAGCTCAACCACCCGGCCAACGCCAACAACGACCCGGTCAAGCAACTCAACCAGGAGAACCTGAAGAAGAGCTGCCTGCCCCAGCCGTGCCCCGAGGTTAACGCCTGCCCGGTCCAGCAGAAGCCGCCCAGCGCCCCCATCCCGGTGCCCGCCCCCTTGCCCCCCGCCAACGCCAACCCCGCCGGCCGCCAACTGGCCGCCGTGCAGAAGCAAGCCAGCAGCCGCAGCTTGAGCTCCCCACGCCGGGTGGTGGTGCAGGCGTCGACCGGCGAGCTGCTCCGCTGCCTGGGCGACTTCTTGTGCCGGCGCTGCTACCGCCTCAAGCACCTCAACGTCAACGATCCCATGCTGTGGTTCAGGAGCGTCGACCGCTCGTTGCTGATCCAGGGCTGGCAGGACATCGGCTTCATCACCCCGGCCAACGTGGTCTTCGTCTACCTGCTGTGCAAGGATGTGATAGACGAAGAGCTCGCCACTGACTTCGAACTGCAAGCCAGTTTTCTCACCTGCCTCTACCTCGCCTACTCTTACATGGGCAACGAGATCTCCTACCCGCTCAAACCGTTCCTGATGGAGACCAACAAGGAGGTCTTCTGGGACAGGTGTCTCGCCATCATCGGCCAAATGAGCACCAAGATGCTTCAGATCAACTCCGACCCGCATTACTTCACCGAGGTCTTCCAAGACTTGAAGAACGAATCGAACAGCAGAGACTCTAATGGACAATATATAATAAATCTGGACCGTTAGATAGATTATTTTTCTGAGATATATATATATATATGATGGAAGGGGTGAGCAAACGTCTAGTGTTAATCCCAATGGGAAGGGATTGCAATCTCAGATCAGTGGGACTGGGCTTTGCAAACAGGGCGTTTATGGAGGCGAAAGAGCATAAACAAAATCAAATTAAAAAATAAACTGACCAGGGGGTCCTCAAACCGGACAAGATTGGCGAGTTAATAAAACAAATAAGCCCAACTGCTCACTGAAATGTGTGTTTTTAAAAAAATGTATACATATATATATATATATATATATAATTTGTTTTCCAACTGTGCTGTGAATCACAGTATCGACGGTGATCATTGTTTAATTTTAAAAGGTTATGTTTGGGGACGCGGGTGGGACCAGCAAAGATGCATGCCAAAAAAAAAACGAAACACACATTGTATTCCATTGTGGCTGTCGAGATCGGCGACGCAGGGGGGGAGAGGAGGAGGGATGCCTGTCGAACAAGTGCTGTAGATAAGAGTGTGAATTAAAGAGAAAAATATATACATAAATTTATTTATTTATTTTCCCATTTTGGGAAGAGGTAATCGCGGCAGTATTTCCGAGCGCCTTGGCAGGGATTGGGTTCTCCATGTTACTCATTTTTTTTGCACATCTAATCAGCAGAATCTCATTCTGTCGGTCTCTGAATGTACTACTTTTTTCTCCCGGTAACAAACAGACAAAAAAAAAGGGGGGGGGGGCGGTGGGGGCGGTAAGGTGTTGACAAATTGTCAAACGTGCCAATTATTGGGATATTATAAATAATGTTTGGTTTTGTATTGTATACTAAACATGTAGAAACAAAACAAAATATATTGAAATATGATCCGCTTCTGTGTCTTGCTTATTTCAAAATGTGTCGAAAAAAACGCTTTTTTGGTGTGTGTGTATGTGTGTGCAATTATCAGTGTGTGTGTGCAATTATCAGTGTGTACAATTGTCTGTATTTGTGTGTGCAATTATCTGTGTGTGTGTGTGTGTGCAATTATCTGTGTGTGTGTGTGTGTGCAATTATCTGTGTGTGTGTGTATGTGTGCAATTATCTGTGTGTGTGTGTATGTGTGCAATTATCTGTGTGTGGATGTGTGTAATTTCTGTATTTGTGTGTGTGTGTGTGTGCAATGACTGTATATAATGTTTGCGATTAAATATGTGTATATATGTGCGCCTATGAACGTGTGTGTGGAATTACTGTATATTAATATATGTATGCACGGGGCGTGTAATTGCTATCATTTTTACATGTGTATGTGTGGAAAGACTGTTACTAAACAAACTGTATGTTGAATTACCGAGTGTGATGGACCCCAAAGGCGGATGCCGTCTGCTGTAAGTGAGTGGATTGCGGCCTGAAACTGCGATTGCCCCCTTGTCCTTGTGCACTGATTACTGATAGCAGACTTAGCACTAATCCTCAGACCTGTAACGGAATGAGATTGGAGCTGCATGCAGTACAGGCGGGATGACGTCGCTATTCCTGCACTCGGCTGCTCTCGGGGAAGGACACGCAGCTTTCCATAAGGCGCAGATTATCAGCGGGCAGCTGTGAGGCGCGGGTGGGTTTTGTATAAAATTTACACCCCGGTTAATCCAGAGTACGCAAGATCTAATTAGCCCTCACCAAAATAAACCCTGGCCTTCTGTACCGATAGCACAGGGTACCAATCAGACTGTGTACAAACCATTAGCCGCTAGTTTATCACATACTTGGTCAACGTGAATGAAATATATGATCCTGTGTGAGCGCGTGGTTTTTACTTGATTGTTTATGAAACATTCACCTTGAAATCAATGCTAAAATTTGTTGGTGAGCTTAATGATTCGATATCTATCGCTCGATCAGTCTTTCTCTATATCTATCTCTATTTATCTATCCACCTATTTATCTCTAGCTATCTATATTCATCTATATCTATTTTTCTATCAGTTTACAACTATCTATTCTATCTATCTGTTCTCTATATATACCTACACCTACCTCGATCTCTATTTCTATCTATTTATCTATCTCTATTTCTATCTATCTACCTACAACTATCTATTCATCTATCTCTGTTTAGATCTCTATTTCTATCTACCTACACCTATATACTTATCTATCTATCTATCACTATTTCTATTATATCTATTTCTATCTCTGTTTACAATTGTCTATTAGTGGTGGCTCAGTGGGCAGCACACTCGCCTCTAAGTCAGAAGGTTGCGTTCAAGTCCCACTCCAGGGACTCGAGCACATAAATCTAGGCTGATTACTCGCAGTGCTGAGGGAGTGGTCTTTCAGATTAAACTGAGACCCTGTCTGCTCTCTCAGGTGGATGTAAATGGCACTATTTTGAAGAAGAGCAGGGGATTTATCCCCAGCGAATATTTATCCCTCAATCAACAAAACAAAACAGATTATCTGGTCATTGTCACATTGCTGTGTGTGGGAGCTTGCTGTGCGCAAACTGGCCGCCGCGTTTCCCACATTACAACAGTGACTACACTCCGAAAGTACTTCATTGACTGTAAAGCGCTTTGAGACGTCCGGTGGTTTTGCAAAGGCGCTATATGAATGCAAGTCTTATTGTTACGTCGTTCTATCTTTCGCTGTCTACTTCTATCTATGTGTCTCTCTCAATTTCTTTCTATCTGGGGCGCTGCTTCGCACAGACGTGCAATGCCACACATGATGGTTGCAACGTGTGCATCCAGCTGTTTGGGGAGTCACTGGATGTCGAGTTAGATTTGCATGCAAGCACGTAACTGAATGCTGCAGCGGATTGGGCCAGGTTGTGATTACATCGCTGGCACCGGACACCTACTTAGCATCTAAATAGCCTCATTCGTTACGCCCTGGATTTATTTTTGAGTGGCAGCCAACTGGAAATTGCACCGGAAGCTGCCGGGGCAAAGGTGAACGCTCTCCAAGGTACTGACGTCCCTGCCTGCACGCAAAGCAAAAGGATTTCGCTGTCCATGGTCCTGAACTATCGATTATTATATTTACAACATCCGAATTTAGCTTCCCTCCATTCCTTCCCCCTGTGGCCCAATAAGCTTACTCAGTGAACAATTCAGGCATGCAGATTAGGAAAGACCCGAGATTGAGCAGAGTTTGATGACTTCAGCCGGAACTGTATAAAAAAAAAACTAGTTACAGTCACAGCTGGAGTACTGTTTGCAGTTCTGGGCACCACTTTAAAGGAAGGATGTGATTGCACTGGAGAGGATACAGAGGAGATTTACGAGGATGCTACCTAGACTGGAGAATTTCACCTATGAGAAAAGATTGGATAGGCTGGGGTTGTTTTCTTTGGAACAGAGGAGGCTGAGGGGAGACCTAGTTGAGGTGTATAAAATTATGAGGGCCCCAGATAGAGTAGATAGAAAGGACCAATTTTCCTTAGCAAAGGGGTCAACAACCAGGGGGCATAGATTGTAAATAACTGGTAAGAGGTTTATAGGAGATTTGAGGGGAAGTCTTTTCACCCAGAGGGTGCTGGGGATCTGGAACTCACTGCCTGAAAAGGTGGTAGAGGCAGAAACCCTCATCGCATTTCAAAAGTACTTGGATGTGCACTTGAAGTGCCGTAACCCACAGGGCTACAGACCTAGAGCTGGAAAGTGAGATTAGGCTGGATAGCTCTTTGTTAGCAATGGGCTGAATGGCCTCCTTCTGTGCTGTAAATGTTATTGATTCTATGATAGTAGGTGCAGTACAATGGGACCAGGGTTAAATAGGTTAGAAGTGGAGAAAATATTTCCACACATGGGGAAGACCGAAACTAGGGGCATAAATATAAGATGGTCAGTAATAAATCCAATAGTTATTCAGGAGAAACTTCTTTACCCAGAGAGTGGTGAGAATGTGGAACTCGCTGCCACAGGGAGTGATTGAGGAGAACAGTGTAGATGAATTTAAGGGGAACCTCTTCTCGATAGACACGTGTGTGGGCATTGGGTGAAACCCTGCTGGAACCACATTGTTACATTGCGTGTACAGCACAGAAACAGGCCATTGGGCCCACCTGATCTATGCCGGCATTTATGCTGCATGTTAGCCTCCTCCCACCTATTTCATCTCACCCTATCAGCATATCTTATTATTCTTTTCTACCTTGTGTTTATCTAGCTTCCCCTTAAATGCATCTATGCTATTCTCCTCAATCACTCCCTGTTGTAGCGAGTTCCACATTCTCACCACTCTCTGGGTAAAGAAGTTTCTCCTGTGAAGTTTCATTGCGAGAGGGATGGATTCATTGCGAGAGGGATGGTGTACAAAAGCAGGGAGGTCCTGCTGCAACTGTACAGGGTATTGGTGAGGCCACACCCGGAGTACTGTGTGCAGTTTTGGTAACCTTACTTAAGGAAGGATATACTAGCTTTGGAGACGATTCACTAGGCTGATTCCAGAGATGAGAGGGTTACCTTATGATGATAGATTGAGTAGACTGGGTCTTTACTCGTTGGAGTTCAGAAGGATGAGGGGTGATCTTATAGAAACATTTAAAATAATGAAAGGGATAGAGGCAGAGAGGTTGTTTCCACTGGCCGGGGAGACTAGAACTAGGGGGCACAGCCTCAAAATACGGGGGAGCCAATTTAAAACCGAGTTGAGAAGGAATTTCTTCTCCCAGAGGGTTGTGAATCTGTGGAATTCTCTGCCCAAGGAAGCAGTTGAGGCTAGCTCATTGAATGTATTCAAGTCACAGATAGATAGATTTTTAACCAATAAGGGAATTAAGGGTTACGGGGAGCGGGCGGGTAAGTGGAACTGAGTCCGCGGCCAGATCAGCCATGATCTTGTTGAATGGCGGAGCAGGCTCAAGGGGCTAGATGGCCTACTCCTGTTCCTAATTCTTATGTTCTTATGTTATGTTCTTATAACTATTGGATTTATTAGTGACTATCTTACCTTTATGCCCCTAGTTTCGGTCTCCCCCACATGTGGAAATATTTTGTCCACTTCTAACCTATTTAACTCTTTCATTATCTTAAAGACCTCAAACATGTCATCCTTCGTACTTCTCTTTTCTAGAGAAAAGAACCCCAGCTGGTTCAATCCTTCCTAATAAGTATGTCCTCTCAGTTCTGGTATCATCCTTCTGAATCTTCTTTGCACCTTCTACAATGTTCCTATATCCTTTTTATAATATGGAAACCAGAACTGTGCACAGTACTCTCCGTGTGATCTAACAACAACAAATTGTATTTATATAGCACCTTTAACATAGTAAAATATCCCAAGGCACTTCAGAGCAGTGTTATAAGGCAAAACAAAAAAAATGACACTGATCCACATAAGAAGAAATTACAGCAGATGAGAGGAAGGTTTTAAGGAGCATCTTAAAGGAGGAAAGAGAGGTAGAGAGGTGGAAAGGTTTAGGAGGGACTTCCAGAGCTTAGGGCACGGCCACCGATGGTTATAATCATGGATGCTCAAGAGGGCAGAATTTGAGGAGAGCAGATATCTTGGGGGGTTGTGAGGCTGAAGAAGATTACAGAGATAGAGAGGGGCGAGGCCATGAAGGGATTTGTAAACAAGGATGAGAATTTTGAAATCGAGGCATTACTTAACTGGGAGCCAATGTAGGTCAGTGAGCACAGTGGGTGATGGGTGAGTGGGACTTGGTGCATGTTAGAACTTTGGCAGCCGAGTTTTGGATGATCTCAGATTTACATAGAGAACCATGTGGGAGGCAGCCAGGAGTGTGTTGGAGATGTAACAAAGGCATGGATGAGGGTTTCAGCAGCAGATGAGTTGAGGCAGGGGCGGAGATGGGTGATGTTACGGGGGTGGAAATAGACGGTTTTCGTTATGCCGTGGATATGTGGCCAGAATCTCACTTCAGGGTCAAATGTGACACCAAGGTTGTGCATAGTCTGGTTCAGCCTCAGACAGACGCTAGGGAGAGGGATGGAGTCAGTGGCCAGGGAATGCAGGTTGTGGTAGGGAGCAAAGAAAATGGCTTTGGACTTCCCAATTTTTAATTGGGGTGAATTTCTGCTGATCCAGGACTGGATTTCGGACAAGCAGTCTGACAATTTAGAGTCCGTGGAGGGGTCGAGAGAAGTGGTGCTGAGGTAGTGCTAGGTGTCATCAGCGTACATGTTGAAACTTCGGATGATGTCATCAAGGGGCGGCATATAGATGAGAAATAGGAGGAGGCCAAGGATAGATCCTTGGGGAACACCAGAGGTAACGATGTGGGAGTGGGAATAGAAACCATTGCAAGTGATTTTCTGGCTCTGATTAGATAGATAAGAATGGAACCAGGCGGGTGCAGTCCCACCAGGCTGGACGTTGGTGGAGAGGCATTGGAGGAGGATGGAGTGGTCAACTGTGTCAAAGGCTGCAGACAGGCTGAGAAGGATAAGGAGGGATGGATCATTTGTGACTTTAATGAGAGCCATTTTGGTACTGTGGCAGAGGTGGAAACCAGATTGAAGGGATTCAAACATGGAGTTCCAGGAAAGATGGGCACGGATTTGGGAGGCGACAACACGTTCAAGGTCTTTGAGGAAAGGGAGGTTGGAGATGGGACAATAGCTTGCAAGCAAAGTGGGGTCAAGGGTTAATTTTTTGAGAAAATGGGTGATGACAATAGATTTGAAGGAGAGGGAAATGTACCTGCGGAGAGTGAACCGTTAACAATGTCTGCTAACATGGGAGCCAGTAAAGAAAGTTGGGCGGTCAGCAGTTTGGTGGGAATAGGGTCAAAGGAGCAGGAAGTGGGTCTCATGAACAAGATAAGCATGGAGAGGTCATGAGGGGAGATCAGAGAGAAACTAGAGAAAGATGCGAGTTCAGGACTAGTGCAGGGGGGAGCCTCAGAGGAAGTTTGGCCCAGTGGGTGAGGTGAAGGAAGGGAAGTGGCAGAGGCAGCTGATCAGATGGTCTCAATTTTTGAGACAAACAAATCCATGAGCTCCTCACACTTTTTGGAGGTGAGTGTGGTGGAGACAGGGGAGAGGGGTTTAAGGAGATGGTTAGCAGTAGAGAATAGTTGCACGATGTTATCTTTGCATTCCAGTATGATCCTGGAATAGAGAAAAGTTTTTGCAGACAAGAATAGGACCCGATAATGCTTTATGTGATCCAACGGAGAATGGCTAAATGAGTTACATAGAAACATAGAAACATAGAAATTAGGTGCAGGAGCAGGACATTCGGCCCTTAGAGCCTGCACCACCATTAAATAAGATCATGGCTGACCATTCAACCTCAGTATCCCTTTCCTGCTTTCTCTCCATACCCCTTGATCCCTTTGGCCGTAAGGACCATATCTAACTCTCTCTTGACTATCTCTAAGGAACTGGCCTCAACAACTTTCTGCAGTAGAGAATTCCACAGGTTAACCCCTCTCTGAGCGAAGAAATATCTCATCATCTCGGTCCTAAATGGCTTACCCCTTATTCTTAGACTGTAACCCCTGGTTCTGGAACTCCCCAACAAAAGGAACATTCTTCCTGCCTCTAACCTCCGTCAGAATTGTATATGTTTCTATGAGATCCCCTCTCATTCTTCTAAACTCCATTGGGTACAAGCCCAGTTGATCCAGTCTCTCCTCCTATGTCAGTCCTGCCATCGCGGGAATCAATCTGGTGAACCTTCACTGTACTCCCTCAATAGAACATCCTTCCTCAGATTAGGAGACCAAACTGAACACAATATTCCAGGTGTGGCCTCACCAAGGCTCTGTACAACTGCAGTAAGACCTCCCTGCTCCTATACTCAAATCCTCTCGCTATGAAGGCCAAAATGCCATTTGCCTTCTTCACTGTCTGCTGTACCTACATGTCAAACTTCAGTGACTGATGTACCCAGGTCTCGTTACACCTCTCCTTTTCCTAATCTGTCACCATTCAGATAATATTCTGTCTTCCTGTTTTTGCCACCAAAGTGAATAACCTCACATTTATCCACATTATACTGCATCTGCCATGCATTTGCCCACTCACCGAACATGTCCAAGTCACCCTTCAGCCTCTTAGCATCCTTCTCACAGCTCACACCACCACCCAGCTTAGTGTCATCTGCAAACTTAGAGATATTACATTCAATTCCTTCATCTAAATCATTGAAGTATATTGTAAATAGTTGGGATCCCAGCACTGAACCCTGTGGCACCCCACTGGTCACTGCCTGCCATTCTGAAAAGGACTCGTTTATTCTGACTCTCTGCTTCCTGTCTGCCAACCAGTTCTCTATCCACATCAATACATTACCCCAATACCATGTGCTTTAATTTTGCACACCAATCTCTTGTGTGGGACCTTGTCAAAGCCTTTTGAAAGTCCAAATACACCACATCCACTGGTTCTTCTTTGTCCACTCTATTAGTTATAACCTCAAAAAATTCCAGAAGATTTGTGAAGCATGATTTCCCTTTCATAAATCCATGCTGACTTGGACCTTGACTGTCACTGCTTTCCAAATGCACTGCTATTTCATCTTTAATAACTGATTCCAACATTTGCCCCACCACCGATGTCAGGCTAACCGGTCTATAATTCCCCGTTTTCTCTCTCCCTCCTTTTTTAAAAAGTGGTGTTACATTAGCTACCCTCCAGTCCACAGGATAGAATGTTGGAAAATTATCACCAATGCATCCACTATTTCTAGGGCCACTTCCTTAAGTACTCTGGGATGCAGACTATCAGGCCCTGGGGATTTATCGGCCTTCAATCCCATCAATTTCCCTAATACAATTTCCTGACTAATAAGGATTTCCTTCAGTTCCTCCTTTTCGCTAGACCCTCGAACTCCTAGTATTTCCGGAAGGTTATTTGTGTCTTCCTTTGTGAAGACAGATCCAACGTATTTGTTCAATTGGTCTGCCATTTCTTTGTTCCCCATTTAAATTCACCTGATTCTGACTGCAAGGGACCTACGTTTGTCTTCACTAATCTTTTTCTCTTCACATATCTATAGAAGCTTTTGCAGTCAGTTTTTATGTTCCTTGCAAGCTTCCTGTCATACTTTATTTTCCCCCTCCTAATTAGGCTATTTGTCTTCCTCTGCTGAATTATAAATTTCTCCCAGTCCTCAGGTTTGTTGCTTTTTATGGCCAATTTATATGCCTCTTCCTTGGATTTAATACTATATCTAATTTCCCTCACTAGCCACGGTTGAGCTACCTTTCCCTTTTTATTTTTACTCCAGAGAGGGATGTACAATTGTTGAAGTTCATCCAAGTAATCTATAAATGTCTGCCATTGCCTATCCACTGTCAACCCTTTAAGTATCATTTGCCAGTCTATCCTAGCCAATTCACGTCTCATACCATCGAATTTACCTTTCATTAAGTTCAGGACCCTAATCTCTGAATTAACACTGTCACTCTCCATCTTAATAAAGAATTCTACCATATTATGGTCACTCTTCCCCAGGGGGCCTTGCACAACAAGATTGCTAATTAGTCCTCTCTCATTATACAACCCAGTATCGGATGCCCAGCTCTATAGTTGGTTCATCGACATATTGGTATAGAAAGCCAGCCCTAATACATTCCAGGAAATCCTCCTCCACCACATTGCTACCAATCTATATGTAGATTAAAGTAGCCCATGATAACTGCTGTACCTTTATTGCACACATCCTTAATTTCTTGTTTGATGCCATTCCCAACCTCACTACTACTGTTTGGTGGTCTGTACACAACTCCCACTAGTGTTTTCTGCCATTTGGTATTCCGCAGCGCTACCCATACAGATTCCACATCATCTCACCTAATGTTCTTTCTTACTATTGCGTTAATTTCCTCTTTAACCAGCAACCCTACCCCACCTTCTTTTCCTTTCTGTCTATCCTTCCTGAATGTTGAATACCCCTGGATGTTGAATTCCCAGCCTTGGTCACCCTGGAGCCATGTCTCCGTAATCCCAATTATATCATAATCATTAATAGCTGCCTGTGCAAGTTAATTCATCTACTTTAATTACGAATACTCCTCACCTTGAGGCACAGAGCCTTCAGGCTTGTCTTTTTAACATTCTTTGTCCCTTTAGAATTTTGCTGTAACGTGGCCCTGTTTGATTTTTGCCTTGGGTTTCTCTGCCCTCCACTTTTACTATTCTCCTTTCTATCTTTTCCTTCTGCCCTCACTTTATTTCCCTCTCTCTTCCTGCATAGGTTCCCATCCTCCTGCCATATTAGTTTTACCCCTCTCTGCACTAGCAAACACTCCCCCTCGGACATTGGTTCTGGTCCTGCCCAGGGGCAGACCGTCCAGTTTGTATTGGTCCCACCTCCCCCAGAACCGTTTCCAATGTCTCAGGAATTTGAATCCCTCCCTCTTGCACCATTCCTCAAGTTACGTATTCATCTTAACTATCCTGCTACTTCTACTCTGACTAGCACGTGGCACTGGAAGCAATCCTGAGATTACTACCTTTGGGGTCCTCCTTTTTAATTTAACTCCTAGCTCCCTAAATTCAGCTTGTAGGACCTCATCCCCTGTTTTACCTGTTTCATTGGTACCTATATGCATCATGACAACTGGCTGTTCACCCCCCACCCCCCGCCCCCCCCGGAATGCCCTGCAGCTGCACTGAGACGTCCTTGACCCTTGCACCAGGGAGGCAACATACCATCCTGGAGTCTCGGTTGCGACCACAGAAACATCTCTCTATCCCCCTTACAATAGAATCCCCTACCACTATCGCTCTCCCACTCTTTTTCCTGCCCTCCTGTGCAGCAGAGCCACCAGGGTGCCATGAACTTAACCCTTAAAGTTCTCCCACTTACCAAACTCTTACCTTTGCACTCTGATCTGCCGTTGCACTCCGCCACATCTGTTCAAGTCTGCGCCCCTTGGATTTGAGGGAGCGAAGATGAGGGCCGTACTGAGGGGAATGACCAGGGTGAGAGAGAGTAATGGTTTTCATCATCATCATCATCATCATCATCATCATAGGCAGTCCCTCGGAATCGAGGAAGACTTGCTTCCACTCTAAAAGTGAGTTCTCAGGTGACTGTACAGTCCAATACGGGAATTACTGTCTCTGTCACAGGTGGGACAGACAGTGGTTGAAGGAAAGGGAGGGTGGGGAATCTGGTTTGCCGCACACTCCTTCTGCTGCCTGCGCTTGATTTCTGCATGCTCTCGGCGATGAGATTCGAGGTGCTCAGCGCCCTCCCAGATGTACTTCCTCCACTTAGGGCGGTCCTTGGCCAGGGACTCCCAGGTGTCGGTGGGGATGTTGCATTTTATCATGGAGGCTTTGAGGGTGTCCTTGTAACATTTCCTCCGTCCACCCTTGGCTCGTTTGCTGTGAAGGAGTTCCAAGTAGAGCACTTGCTTTGGGAGCCTCGTGTCTGAACTATACGAACTATGTGGCCTGCCCAGCCAAGCTGATCGAGTGTGGTCAGTGCTTCAATGCTGGGGATGTTGGCCTGGTCGAGGATGCTAATGGGGTGCGTCAGTCCTCCCAGGGGATTTGTAGGAGACATCGTTGGTGGTATTTCTCCAATGAGTTGAGGTGTCTACTGTACATGGTCCACGTCTCCAATAGGGACTAGGGCATCAAAGGTGGTGATGAGAGTGTGGTTGAGTAGATCGGTGGCTGCAGAAATATCATGGTTGGACAGTTTGGAGTTGATAAGTGCAGTTGTAACAGAGTTTGGAGAGAGATTTTTCAAGGGGGAACGCAGAAGGGAGTAGAGTTGGCTGGGAGGCGGGGGGGGGAGTGTGGGTAGGGGGATGTGGGTGGAGAGTGACACAAGGAAATGGTCAGAGATGACATTATCAGTAATTGATACGGTAGGAATAGCGAAACCATGAGAGATGGCAAGGTCAAGGTGGTGTGACCGTGAATATGGGTTGTGGAGGTCACATGGCGGGGGAGAGTAAGGGAGGATAGGAGAGTAGTGAACTCAGAGGAGTGAGAGCATGACAAATTGAGATGGAGGTTGAAATCATTGAGGATGAGAAGTCGCTCGGCGCAGAGGCTGAGGGAGGAAAGCAGGGAAGATAGATGGGCGGAAGCGAACGCAAATTTTAAATGAGAGGGGAGAGGGGTGCAATAAGGTGAGATGTTCAAAGGAGGAGAACGTGCCGGAGGAGTCGGGGGACAGACCAAGGTGTGATTTGGTGATGAGAGCCACACCGTCACCACGGCGGTCTGAGTGGGGCAAGTGGTGGAAGGTATAGCCAGGCTTGGAGGCTTTGTTTAAAGGTAAGGTGTTATCACCCCTCGGCCAAGGGCCATGATGTCGATGCAATCATCCATGAAATGCTCATGGATGGCAAGGGCCTTGTTTGCAAGCAAACGGACGTTCTACAAGGAGATGCAGAGAGGATCGGTGATGGCTGATCCACTGCCAGCATCCACAGGGTCAGCGCTTGGAGGGATGAGTTGGACGGGGAGGAGATTGGCAAGGTTAGCCCCTCGCCCCCGTGGGCAAGCTGGGCGGCAAGGTCGGCGAGAGAGTAGGATGGGACAGTTGGGGTTGCTACTCGTAAGGAGGCAGCGATGAGTGCCACGGTGGGCCCTTCGGAGGATGCCAAGAGAGGCAGAGAGGGACGCTGTAGGCTTATCTAGGAGGGAGTCGAGCCTGGGAAGGTGGCAGGAGAGTAGGAAGGGCGAAGGGTTGGGGTCGGGATTTGGGAGGGCAGAGTAACCGAGAGAGGAGAAATGTAAAGGCGGCATGGCGATAGGAGAGAGCGGTCAGGTAGGGATAGAGAGAAAAGAAAAAGCGTGAGAAAAAAGTGAATGGCTCGGCCTGAAGCAGCAGCAAAAATGGGCACGCAGATGGACACAGGGAAAAACTCAAGTTACATCATCATCATAGGCGGTCTCTCGAACGAGGATGACTTGCTTCCACAAGAGTTCACAGATGTTTCAATGAAGGACCAGATGTTCCAGTCCTGATCTCCAATTGAGGGGGTGGAAGATGCCTGTGCGTGGATTTTTTTAACGTGTGGTGACCATTGCACACCAGCCACCACACGGGCTCGACAGAGCTAGGTCTTTATCCAGTGGCAAGGGTTGACCAGGACGACTGGTGACCTGCTCTGCTGCATGGACCTACTGCGCACACATATCGCAGTGTGCGCTGGCCCGTGCTTCCCCTGGGTACTCGGCTCTTCTTGACCCCGTACCCTAATTCATCGCACTTCCGCCACGATACTCTCGCCGCTCCTCCGCCACGATGCCTCACCGCTCCTCCGCCACAATCTCCCGCTGCAGCTCCGCACCAAACATTCGATGAACCTCGGTCACGATCACCCACCAAATCTCAGCCACGAGCCCTCGTCACTCCTCTGCCCCGATCACTCGTCGCAAGTCCGCCACGTCCTTCCCGCTCCTCTGCTTTACCAGGGCCCCGCCGATGCTCCTGCCCACGCTCCAAACGGCAACCTGGGTCCTGATGACATCATTACAGGGATGCATATTTCCTGGTAGTAACAGGGAATAGGTTGGGGACAATAGTAAGGAGTCTAGCGTTAAAGTTGGAGGTCCCCTGGAGGGCAAAATTTGACATTGGTAGGATGGAATCAGTTTGGAGCTTCAACAAACCTGTCCAGGTTCAGAGACAGGGTAGCAGGCAAGAGAAGATATTCTACAGAGACATAAATAACAAAAGAAACATCAAGATATGGACGGGGCCTCTATGAGATGCATAAGATAAAACTCACAGATCAGAGAAATGATAGAAATACTCCATAATTACTTTGCCTCAGTATTTACCAGGGAGACTAACATGGTGGCATGACATTAGAAGAAGATATAAAGACATTTCGGGTTGGAAATTCCACTCGCAACGCCACCCGTTAGCGCCAGAGAGGGGCGGCTAAGGACTTACTGTCGGCAGGGGGGCGCGGGTTATTGGGCTCATGGTAAATTCAGTTGGGCATTGGAGGGGGTGGCGCCAAGAGTTACCACTGCGTGCTCGGCCGCCACCTACGTGATGATGTCATCGAGCGTGCAACGCCCCCCCCTTGCCGCCGCGGCTGTGAAATTCGGTGAGTGCGATGGGCTTACCGGCGGGCTTTCGTACGACCTGGGAAAAGTGGAGGGACATCCGGGCTGGGACAGTCCAGAGATCAACGTAAGTTGTTAACTTTAATTTTTTTCAGCATTTATGTATTAATGTTCCCATGTGGGGAAGTCTGGGTGGGGGTCAGAGAAGTTTTCGGAAACTTTTTGTTCCAGTTTCTTTTCAGCTCGTGTGTCGGCAGCTTACCATGGGGCGATTCGGTCGCTAACGCTTCGTGGGCACCCGAGAGCGCGCGTACAATGCCACATTTATCGCTACTCTCTCATCTTTGGGCGGCAAAACTCAATTTGGCAGTTTGAGGCGGTGATTACTGCCTGGCGGTAAAATCACTGTTCAGGCAGTGCCACTGCCTCTGAAACAGCGGTACCAAATTTTGACCCCTTAAAGGGGGATAATTGATAAACTGATCAAACTTAGAAAATATAAAACCACAGATGCAGGTGGATTGGATCCATGTGTATTAAAATAATTCAGGGAAAAGACACCAGAGGCACTATTCCATATATATATAACTGATGCACCAACGTTAGTGCTCTCGATCAGGCCAACATCCCCAGCATCGAAGCACTGACCACACTCGACCAGCTCCGTTGCGTGGGCCACATTGTCCGCATGCCCGACACGAGGCTCCCAAAGCAAGCGCTCTGCTCGGAACTCCTACACGGCAAGCGAGCCCCAGGTGGGCAGAGGAAACATTTCAAAGGACAACCTCAAAGCCTCCTTGATAAAATGCAACATCCCCACCGACATTTGGGAATCCTTAGTCAAAGACCATCCTAAGTGGAGGAAGAGCTTCCGGGAGGGCGCTGAGCACCTCAAGTCTGGTCGCCGAGAGCATGCAGAAATCAAGCGCAGGCAGCGGAAGGAGCGTGCGGCAATCCAGACTCCCCACCCACCCTTTCCTTCAACCACTGTCTGTCCCACCTGTGACAGAGACTGTAATTCCCGTATTGGACTGTTCAGTCACCTGAGAACTCACTTTTGGAGTGGAAGCAAGTCTTCCTCGATTCTGAGGAACTGCCTATGATGATGATCGTATATATAGAAGTTAATTAGGAAAGGGAATGGTGCCAGAGGACTGGTGGACAGCTAATGTGATTCCTATATTTAAAAGACGAGATAAAACACGTCCAAACAACAGTCAATGGGTCCAAGTTTCCCGAATAACAAGTAACGGCGCTCACTTACCTGGACGCCCGTTTTTATTTGGCCCCTCAGCGCTGAAAATACAAATCCTAAGTTTTCTTCCACCATGTGCACCTTCTGGCACCGACACTACCTGAGCTGATCTTGCAGGGCGGGGCTTCCAGTGTGGGCCTGAAACGCACAGCGCATGTGCTCCAAAAAAAACATTTGTGTGTGTAGATCATCGGCCTGGGGGTAGCAGTGGGCCGCGTGGCTGGAGGACCTTCGGCCGGGGGCGAGCAGCAGGACATGTGGCTGTTGGACTTTCGGCCTGGGGGTAGCAGTGGGCTGTGTGGCTGGACGATCTTCAGCCTGGGGGTAGCAGTGGACCGCGTGGCTGGAGGACCTTCGGCCTGGGAGTAGCAGTGGACCGCGGGGCTGGAGGACCTTCGGCCTGGGGGTAGCAGTGGGCCGTGTGGCTGGAGGACCTTCGGCCTGGGAGTAGCAGTGGACCGCGGGGCTGGAGGACCTTCGGCCTGGGGGTAGCAGTGGGCTGTGTGGCTGGAGGACCTTCGGCCGGGGGGTAGCAGTGGACCGCGGGGCTGGAGGACCTTCGGCCGGGGGGTAGCAGTGGACCGCGGGGCTGGAGGACCTTCGGCCTGGGAGTAGCAGTGGGCTGTGTGGCTGGAGGACCTTCGGCCTGGGAGTAGCAGTGGGCTGTGTGGCTGGAGGACCTTCGGCCTGGGAGTAGCAATGGGCTGTGTGGCTGGAGGATCTTCGGCCTGGGAGTAGCACTGGACCGCGGGGCTGGAGGACCTTCGGCCTGGGGGTAGCAGTGGGCTGTGTGGCTGGAGGACCGTCGGCCTGGGAGTAGCAGTGGGCTGTGTGGCTGGAGGACCTTCGGCCGGGGGGTAGCAGTGGACCGCGGGGCTGGAGGACCTTCGGCCTGGGAGTAGCAGTGGGCTGTGTGGCTGGAGGATCTTCGGCCAGGGGGTAGCAGTGGGCTGTGTGTCTGGAGGACCTTCGGCCGGGGGTTAGCAGTGGACTGTGTGACTGGAGGACCTTCGGCCGGGGGGTAGCAGTGGACCGCGGGGCTGGAGGACCTTCGGCCTGGGGGTAGCAGTGGGCTGTGTGGCTGGAGGACCTTCGGCCGGGGGGTAGCAGTGGACCGCGGGGCTGGAGGACCTTCGGCCTGGGGGTAGCAGTGGGCTGTGTGGCTGGAGGACCTTCGGCCGGGGGGTAGCAGTGGGCTGTGTGGCTGGAGGACCTTCGGCCGGGGGGTAGCAGTGGGCTGTGTGGCTGGAGGACCTTCGGCCTGGGAGTAGCAGTGGGCTGCATGGCTGGAGGGCCTTTGACCGGGGGATAGCAGTGGGAGGGCCTTTGGCCGGGGGTGAGCAGCAGGCCGGGTGGCTGGAAGGCCTTTGGCCGGGGGTGAGCAGTGGTTACAGTCAATGTCGAAGAGGATGAGTAGAAGGCTGTACTGAATGGCCAAGGAAGAAGACTCCGATTTGTCTTTCAAACTTGGACATTTTAAAAGATTTCCCTTTGCACTTTTTGGATGATTTTGGGCAGTGTTTTGGTAAAAGGTAAAGATTTTTTTTCTTTTTTTGCCAGCATTCATTTATCATCGCAAGAGCATCAGTATTGGTAAGTTTATATATTTTTTTATTTTTATACCTGTATATAGTTAGTATTCGCTTTTTAAATAACCGTAAAGTTTATTTATAAGAGACAGGGACTCCCTTCAGCCGGGGATAGGAGCGGGCCAGCGCGGATTTTTCTAACTGCAGGGAAGACTTTTCCTACGTTGCTTCTAGGGTCTGTGCGGCAGTTTGAAATATTCCGTTGGTGGGGAAAGTTGTCCTTTTGAATAGAAATGGCGCGCAACCATCTTTTACAGGTGCACCAGCGCAGAATGTATGACGCCAAACGTTCTGGCACTGGTTGTAGACGATGGGGAATCCTTTAACTGGGCTTTAGTGCCAAAAAATTCACTGGACGCCAAAAAAATGGTGCCCAGTGCTGGGCAAACTAGGGGCCTATAGACCAGTTGGCTCAATGTCAGTGATAGGAAGGATAATGGAACCTTTACTCAAAGATGTAATACAAAAACATCTGGAAATTAAAAATATGATAAAGAGTGGTCAGCATGGATTTCAAATGTGGTCATACTTGAGCAACCGTATTGAATTCTTTGAAGAAGTAACAGAAAAGGTAGACATGGATAACTCAGTAGATGTAATATATTTGGACTTTAAAAAAAGGCCTTTGATAAGATACCGTATCATCATCTTAGGCAGTCCCTCAAGTTGAGGATGACTTGCTTCCACGCCAAAATGTTCACAGGTGTTTCAATGAAGGACCTAATATTCCAGGTCCTGAACTAAATCTTGAAGGGTGGAAGATGCCTGTGCGTGGATTTTTTTAACGTGGGTGGCCATTGCACACCAGCCACCACACGGGCTTGACAGAACTAGGTCTTGGTCCAGTGGCAAGGGTTAACCACGACGACTGGAGACCAGCTCTGCTGCACGGACCTAGTGCGCTACACATATCGCAATGTGGGCTGGGCCCGTGCTGCCCCTGGGCCCTCGCCTCTTCTGGGCCCCGAACTCACACCTCTCCTGGGCCCCGATCATGTCGCTCTACAATCTCTCGCCGCTCCTGCGCCCCCAACTTCGCCGCTCCTGCAGTACCTGCCCACTATATATCAGACTCATAACTAAGGTCAGAGCATATGGAGTTGGGGACGGGTAGCAGAATGGATAGCAAGCTGGCTGCAAAACAGAAAGCAGAGAGTAGGAGTTAAGGGTAGCTACTCAGGCTGGCAAAAGGATTGGTGCTGGGACCACTGTTGTTCAGAATTTACATTAACGATTTGGACTCGGGAATCAGAAATTCAATTTCAAAATTTGCAGGCGATACCAAATTGGGAGGTACGGTTAATACAGAGGAAGAATGCGACAAAATACAGGAAGACGTTAATAAGCTCGCAGAATGGGCATGCAATTCGTAAATTAATTTCAATATCGATAAGTGTGAGGTGGTGGATTTTGGTAGGAAGAATAAGGAGGTCACATACTGCTTAGATAATAAGAGTCTGAATGGGGTAGAGGCACAAAGGCATCTAGAGCTACAGATGCAAAAATGACTAAAGGTAGTGATGCAGGTTAATTAGACAATTAAAAAAACAAACTAAGCTGGGGTTCAATTCTAGAGGGATAGAATTGAAAAGCAGAGACGTTAGGTTCAACTCGTATTGAACATTGGTTACACTGAATTATCATAGGCGGTCCCTCGAACAAGGATGACTTGCTTCCACACCAAAAGGGATGAGTTCATAGATGTTTTAATGGAGGACGAGATATTCCAGTCCTGAACTCCAAGGGCGGAAGATGCCTGTGCGTGGATTTTTTTAATGTGTGGTGGCCGTTGCACATCAGCCACCACACGGGCTTGTCAGAGCTAGGCCTTTATCCAGTGGCAAGGGTTAACCAAGACGACTGGACATCAGCTCTGCTGCATGGACCTAGTGCGCGCACATAACACACATGTCACACATATCGCCCGTCAGAGTGTGGTCAGGATCATCGGCCCAGGCACAGCGGGAAGGTCGGATGAGCGGCAAGAGATCGTGGCGGAGGTGTGGCGAATGATTGAGGCGGAGGAGCGGCGAGAGATTGTGGCTGAGATGTGACAAGAGATGGGCAGTGAGAGATCGTGGCGGAGGTGTGGCAAATGATTGAGGCGGAGGAGCGGCGAGAGATTGTGGCTGAGATGTGACAAGAGATGGGCAGTGAGAGATCGTGGCGGAGGTGCGGCAAATGTTTGGTGCGGAGGTGCGGTGGGAGATTGTGGTGGAAGTGCGGCGAATGTTTTGTGGCAGAGGAGCGGCGAGAGATCGTGGCAGAGGAGCAGTGAGAGAGCAGCGACGAGAGATCAAGGCAGAGCAACGGTGAGAGATCGTGGCGGAGGTGCGGCGAGTGATCATGGCGGGGGTGCGGCAGATAAGGATGCGGGGCCCAGAAGAGCTGAGGGTCCAGGGGCAGCACGGGCCAGCCCACACTGCGATTACACTGAATACTGAACATTCAACACTGTCTCCACCAGCCTTGCATTTCTTTGTCTCGAAGGTTGAGACCATCTGTTCAACTGCCTCTGCCACTTCCTTTCCTTCCCCGAGTTCACCGGGCCAAACTTCTGAGGCTCCCCCTGCCCCAGCCCAGAACTTGCATCTTTCTTCAGATGAGGGGATTAAATGTAGTATCTCCAAATTTGCGGATGACACTAAGTTGGGTGGCAGTGTGAGCTGCGAGGAGGATGCGATGATGCTACAGAGTGACTTGGATAGGTTAGGTGAGTGGGTAAATGAAGTATAATGTGGATAAATGTGAGGTTATCCACTTTGGTGGTAAAAACAGAGAGACAGACTATTATATGAATGGTGACAGATTAGGAAAAGGGGAGGTGCAACGAGACCTGGGTGTCATGGTACATCAGTCATTGAAGGTTGGCATGCAGGTACAGCAGGCGGTTTAGAAAGCAAATGGCATGTTGGCCTTCATAGCGAGGGGATTTGAGTACAGGAGCAGGAAGGTGTTACTACAGTTGTACAGGGCCTTGGTGAGGCCACACCTGGAGTATTGTGTACAGTTTTGTTCTCCTAACTTGAGGAAGGACATTCTTGCTATTGAGGAAGTGCAGCAAAGGTTCACCAGACTGATTCCCGGGATGGCGGGACTGACATATCAAGAAAGACTGGATCAACCGGGCTTGTATTCACTGGAGTTCAGAAGAATGAGAGGGGATCTCATAGAAACGTTTACAATTCTGATGGGTTTAGACAGGTTAGATGTAGGAAGAATGTTCCCAATGTTGGGGAAGTCCAGAACCAGGGGTTACAGTCAGAGGATAAGGGGTAAGCCATTTAGGACCGAGATGAGGAGAAACTTCTTCACCCAGAGAGTGGTGAACCTGTGGAATTCTCTACCACAGAAAGTTGTTGAGGCCAATTCACTAAATATATTCAAAAAGGAGTTAGATGAAGTCCTTACTACTAGGGGGATCAAGGGGTATGGTGAGAAAGCAGGAATGGGGTACTGAAGTTGCATGTTCAGCCATGAACTCATTGAATGGCGGTGCAGGCTAGAAGGGCCGAATAGCCTACTCCTGCACCTATTTTCTATGTTTCTCTCTGATCTCCCCTCCTGACCTCTCCAAGCTCATATTGTCCGTGGGACTCACTTCCTCCTCCCTTGACCCCCATTTCCACTAAACTGCTGACCACCCAACTTCCTTTTCTGGCTCCCACGTTAGCCGACATTGCTAACAGTTTTCTCTCCTCAGGTACTGTCCCCACCTCCCTCACATCTGCTGCCATCACCCCTCTCCTCAAAAAACCAACCCTTCACCCCACTGTGCGAGCAGGCTACCGTCCAAATGTCATCCTCTGTGACTGTGACAAAGGTAAACTATTCCTCCTTGTCCTTCTGCAGCTGTCTGCAGCCTTTGACACGGCTGACCACTCCATCCTCCTCCAACGCCTCTCCATCATCATCCAGCTGGGTGGGACTGCACTCGCCTGGTTCCATTCTTATCTATCTAATCATAGCCAGAAAATCCTCAGCAATGGCTTCTCTTCCCACTCCCGCATCGTTACCACTGGTGTCCCTCAAGGATCTAACCCTGGGCCCTCTCCTATTTCTCATCTATATTCTGCCCCTTGGCGACATCATCCGAAAACACGGCGTCAGTTTCCACATGTACGCTGACGACACCCAGCTCTACCTCACTTCTCTCGACCCCTCCATGGTCTCCAAATTGCCAGACTGCTTATCCGACATCTTCGATCAAATATCGGGAAGACCAAAGTCGTAGAAATTCCATATTTACCGCTACCGCCCATATCTCGGCGGTATTCCGGCAGTATACACTGATCAAGTTTTTAGTACCGCCGGGATACCGAGAAGAACCAGACCCTCTAGTTTCAGCTAAATTTTCCCGGCGGTGTCGGTGGCGGCAAGTATCAGGCGGTAATGGTATTCTTAGTCGTGTAAGGCTGGCGTCCCTGGTAACGGCCCTTCAGCGCATGCGCAAAATCTTTTTTTTCACAGGGGTAAGTTTTTCCCGCGATTCGGGGGTCAGAGGTCACCCGCACATGAGCAGAAGAGGGAGGGAGGGAGGGAGGGAGAGAGAGAGAGGATACCGGTAGCTTGTATCTTTCGATGCCCCACTGATAAACCACTACAATTTAATTGATGTCTGAGTTTCTAGCTTAAATTTTTTGCATTTATTTCTAATCTATCTCGAATATATAGTTGAATACATATACATACATAATCTCAGAAAATTTTCCATCAGAAAATAATGGAGCGAGAAGGAGAGGTCGGAGGAAGGAAGAGGGCCCAGAGATTCTCTTGGGAAGCCCTGTAAGGTTACACATTTTCCAGAAGTCACAGAAAGAGGCCACAAATTAAAAATGGATTAAGTTGATTTTGGAATTGACTGGCCAAAGGGAGAAAAAGGGCACCAGCCTGGGGCAGGTGCTGACTCATCAGCAATTAAGGTCAATCTCTGCGGTTGAGAACCAGACTGGGTTTAGGCACAGAATCAATGGATTTGATACATTTGAACTGAAGGGCCCCTGAACTGATTGGCCACAGAGGGAAAATCAATTCTCTCTGGAGACTCCAAGTCTGCAAGGAACCGGAACAATAAAGGGACCCCACCAGGTGGACATTTTTGGAGAACGGGGTACTTAAGATAAGGAGTTATCTTTTGCCCTGTAGACTCTGTGTGCAAATCGGGGACATCCAGGTCCATCATCGCAGTCAGTCAAACGGATCCCCACAAGCAACGTATCGATCCAAACACATTATCGGAAACCACAGCTCAGCGGGGATTCTATTCATAACGTGGATATAAGTATACGAGCAAGGAGCGGCTCAGAAGTGAAGAGAGGTATGGAAGCGAAGCGAAGTACGGAAGCAAAGGAAAAGGAACAGAACTGAAGAGAACAACCAGAAGAGGGAACAGCCGGTCACGGAATCAACAACCATGAACCTACAATCTACGATTACAGCAATTAACTGGACGGGTGATTGTATGTCTGCAGTCAATTCTCTCAGAAGTCTAATTCTGTAGTTTTTAGATTGTTTTTGCATAATAAACCTGACACTGGGTTAAGCCTAAACTTTGCGTCACGTGTCGTCCTTTTACCTGCAATTCCCGAGGTCTACGAATCAAGGTAGAGTGCAAAAACAAACACCCTACAGCCCAAGAGGCCCTTGCCCATGAGGAGGCGGCGAGATGGACAATTGACCCGGGGTGGACCTGGGAAAACCACCTCAGAAAATCTGATTGGAGATTTCGGAGGCGATGTCCTCAGTCGCCCAGGATTTCCAAGGGGTAAACCAGTGCCACAAGTGCTGGAACGACATCGTTTCGTCCGCGAGAGTAAGTAATAACTTTAATGGTGCACTGACTCATTGCTTACAATGTAAATCTGCCGTATTTTAATGTTGGTAAGTTTGGTGTCATGCATTACTTCCCATCAACGACCTTAATGCAACGGTTTTCTGTGCTGAGGTGTGTTCAGCGTGCATCACTTGTATCCTAACGGTACATTAATGGGACATTGAGGTTAGGATTGGGAATGGCCAATTGGGAATGTCTATCTGTGTATTCTGTAATTGTAGCTGGCCAATTAGGTTATACCCTGCTACTGTCATCTTTGCAGAAAAAAATATCCCCCAATCGCGCAGCGGGTCGGCGCACGGGTGGGGGGGGCGGGTGCCACCAAAGCTGGCTGATCTTTCAGACCTGGAGAGGCGGGCAGCAGCCCTCGTGGGAGCGCATAATCGCTCGGCCACCCGTGGTGGTGCTGATCCAGTGGCAGTGGAGGGTAAATCCCGCATAATCCCCGGGCAGTGCAGCGGGCATGTCATTTAATGTTATGTGACTATAATGTAGAGATGAAGTAAAGTAATGTAATGCTGGGACCACGAAATCTAATGCCATGCAGTTTCTGTCCATTCTGTTTATGCTAATTTCATGCAACGTCTCTCGGTGATATATAATGCAGCAGTGATGCTCCTTTACACAAGCCTGTGCAACGTGAGCGTCCTCATGTCAGCCTGACCCTCCCCTCCCCTGCTGCTAACCTCTCATATTATGTTTTCTAGCTGCCCAGGAGGGTCAACAACCTGTCGAGCCCCCTGGAGCTTCCCCATTATTGGTGCAGGTGATCATTTCCGGAGCGGACTCCACTGAGGAGGCGGAGAGCGTACGCCGTGAAGACCCTCCTCAAGCTGTTGTGGCGGGGCGGGCGGGGGAGTGGGGGGTGGGGGGGGGGGTGGTGGCGTGGGTTGCACAACATGTGCAGGAGGTTGTTGAGGAGGGGGAGGCGGGGACTGAGGGGTGCATTCTACCTGCGGCCACCTCTTCCTCAGCGGAATTGGTTTCTCATGGCTTCCGCTCGGAGGAAGGAGCGGGACCAAGCGGTGTGTAGCAACGCGCACCGAGAGTTCCAGTCCCTGGGCTGAATCCGCGGAGGTTGATCCGGCGGGACAGGTCTGCTGGACGAGAGGCAGACGTCGACTTGGACAAGGTGGGACTGTTTAGGGCGAGCGTCGACGATGGTCAAAAACATTGAAACAGAGAAAATAGGTGCAGGAGTAGGCCATTCGGCCCTTCGAGCCTGCACCGCCATTCAATAAGATCATGGCTGATCATTCACCTCAGTACCCCTTTCCTGCTTTCTCTCCATACCCCTTGATCCCTTTAGCTGTAAAAGCCATATCTAACTCCCTCTTGAATATATCCAATGAACTGGCATCAACAACTCTCTGCGGTAGAGAATTCCACAGGTTAACATCTCCCTGAGTGAAGAAGTTTCTCCTCACCTCAGTCCTAAATGTTTTAACCCTTATCCTTAGACTGTGTCCCCTGGCTTCCCCAACATCGGGAACATTCTTCCTGCCTCAAGCCTGTCCAGTCCCATCAGAATTTTATATGTCTCTATAAGATCCCCTCTCATTCTTCTAAACCCCAGTGAATACAGGCCCAGTCAATCCAGTCTCTCCTCATATGTCAGTCCAGCCATCCCGGGAATCAGTCTGGTGAACTTCGCTGCACTTTCTCAATAGCAAGAATGTCCTTCCTCAGATTAGGAGACCAAAACTGAACACAATATTCCAGGTGAGGCCTCACCAAGGCCCTGTACAACTGCAGTAAGATGTCCCTGCTCCTATACTCAAAACCCCTAGCTATGAAGGCCAACATACCATTTGCCTTCTTCACCGCCTGCTGTACCTACATGCCAACTTTCAATGACTGATGTACCATGACACCCAGGTTTCATTGCACCTCCCCTTTTCCTAATCTGCCGCCATTCAGAAAATATTCTGCCTTTGTGTTTTTGCCACCAAAAGTAGGTAACCTCACATTTATCCACATGATATTGCATCTGCCATGCATGTGCGCACTCACCTAACCTGTCCAAGTCACCCTGCAGTCTCTTAGCGTCCTCCTCACAGCTCGCACTGCCACCCAGCTTAGTGTCATCTGCAAACTTGGAGATATTACAGTCGAGAGCTCCTCCGGGCCATTGGTGGCTTAGCCGGGAATATCGCTGCTTAATCCGCACGTCAATCGGTGGACATAGCGGAGCTGATTCCGGCAGTGCGGCGAACCGCAGATTGCGTTGATGCCATGTGGTGAATGATGGAATCGATATATGGCACTGCACTTCAAGGTGTCACAACACCGTTGCGATAGTACCTGAGAGTCGGGAGCAATCAATTGCTTCCGAATCTGAAGCCGGTCCCTAGCGCCCCCGTTGATCGTGACGTCATCCAGTCAACAACGGCAAAAAGAGGAGGCAGTGTGCAGTCCGATAACCGCTGGAGGAGCGTCCTCGACCAGGCCAACATCCCCAGCATTGAAGCACTGACCACCTCGACCAGCTCTGTTAGGCAGGCCACATTGTCCGCATGCCAGAGAAAGCTCTCTACTCCGAACTACTTCATGGCAAATGATACAAAGGTGGGCAGAGGAAACGTTGCAAGGACACCCTCAAAGCCTCCCTGAAAAAGTGCAACATCCCCACCGACACCTGGGAGTCCCTGGCCAAAGACTGCTCTAAGTGGAGGAAGTGTATCCGGGAGGGCGTTGAGCACCTCGAGTCTCGTCGCCGAGAGCATGCAGAAATCAAACGCAGGCAGCGGAAGGAGTGTGCGGCAAACCAGTCCCACCCACCTTTGCCTCCGACGAATGTCTGTCTCACCTGTGGCAGGGACTGTGGTTCTCGTATTGGACTGTTCAGCCACTAAGGACTCATTTTTAGAGTGGAAGCAAGTCTTCCTCGATTCCAAGGGACTGCCTATGATGATGATGATTTAAAGGCATCAACATCGGGTTTATTTGTAGTCGGCAAAGAATGGTGCATTGTCAGGCTGAGATAGGCAAACAACTGTTCTCAGCGAGTTTAGCTTTTTTCAGTCTCAGGAGTCTTCTGCCTCATAAAAATGATTCAGTATCATTCAGGTGAAATTTAAAAGTGCTACCTTTCCATACGTTAATGGGGACTGTACTGGCATTGGACCTGCCCTCCAGCATCGTGGCCTTTATTGCAAAGGGGATGGAGTATAAAAGCAGGGAAGTTTTGCTACAGTTATACAGAGTATTGGTGAGGCCACACCTGGAATACTGTGTGCAGTTTTGGTTTCCATATTTACGAAAGGATATACTTGCTTTGGAGGCAGTTCAGAGAAGGTTCACTAGGTTGATTCCGGAGATGAGGGGGTTGACTGATGAGGAAAGGTTGAGTAGGTTGGGCCTCTACTCATTGGAATTCAGAAGAATGAGAGGCGATCTTATCGAAACGTATAAGATTATGAGGGGGCTTGATAAGGTGGATGCAGAGAGGATGTTTCCACTCATGGGGGAGACTAGAACTAGGAGGCATAATCTTAGAATAAGGGGCCGCCCATTTAAAACTGAGATGAGGAGGAATTTCTTCTCTCAGAGAGTTGTAAATCTGTGGAATTTGGTGCCTCAGAGAGCTGTGAAAGCTGGGACATTAAATAAATTTAAGACAGAAATAGACAGTTTCTTAACTGATAAGAGGATAAGGGGTTATGGGGAGCGGGCAGGGAAGTGGAGCTGAGTCCATGATCGGATCAGCCATGATCGTATTAAATGGCGGAGCAGGCTCGAGGGGCCGTATGGCCCACTCCTGCTCCTATTTCTTATGTTTTTATCAACATTGGAAGCAGAGGAGGCAGAGAGCATGATTGCAAAATGTGACCAGAGGGAGGAGGGCCAACAGGGCTCTCAACACAAGGCCTTACCCTCCCAGGGCATTCCGAGAGCTCTTCTCCTACGTCAATTTCACTGAAGAACAGTGTCTTAGAAGTCTCCGCTTCACCAAGGACGTGGTCACAGAACCTTGCCACCTTCTGCACGCAGACCTCCAGCTTCAGACCCAGGTGAGGATGGCTCTCTCAGTGGCAGTCAATGTCACCGTCGCCCTCAATTTCTACACTGGCGGATCCTTCCAGGAGCAACAGGAGACATCTCTAACATGTCACAGTTCGCCATGCATTGCTGCATGCGCGAGGTCACAGATGCTCTCTACAGAAGGAGAACGAACGGACTACATCTCCTTCCCCATGACCAGACAGAAGCAACAAGAGCATGCATGTGGCTTTGCCAGGATAGCGGGCTTTCCCATGGTGCAGGGCGCCATTGACTGCACCCTCGTCGCTTTGTGGGCACCGCATCACAATCCAGAGATCTTCCATAATAGCAAAGGCTACCACTCACTTAATAAGAATATAAGAACAAATGAAATAAGAGCAGGAGTAGGCCATTTGGCACCTCGAGCCTGCTCTGCCATTCAATAAGACCATGGCTGATTTGATCCTGGTCTTAACTCCACTTCCCCGCCTGCTCCCCATAACCCTTGACTCCCTTATCATTCAAAAATCTATTTCCACCTTAAATACCATTATTTTATTACTGTTTGTGGGAGCTATGCTGTGTGCAATTTGGCTGCTGCATTTCCTACATTACAATAGTGATTTCACAATTCTCATCCTTGTATACAAGTCACTCCATGGCCTTGCACCCTTCCCTATCTCTGTAATCTCCTCCAGTGCCACAACTCCCCGTGATGTCTGTGCTCCTCTAATCTGCCCTCTTGAGCATCCCTGATTATAATCGCTCAGTCATTGGAGGCCATGACTTCTGTTGCCTGGGCTCCAAGCTCTGGAACTCCCTCCCTAAACCTCTCCACCTCTCTACCTCTCTTTCCTCCTTCAAGACGCTCCTTAAAACCTACCTCTTTGACCAAGCTTTTGGTCACCTGCTGTAATTTCTTCTTATATGGCTCGGTGTCAAATTTAATTGCTTTGTCATATAACAGTCTTGTGAAGCGCCTTGGGACAATTTACTATGTTAAAGGCGCTATATAAATAAAAGTTGTTGTTGTGACTATACTTACAAAGTACTTCATTGGCTGTAATGAGCTTTGGGACAATCTGAGGTCGTGAAAGGCGCTATATAAATGCAAGCCTTCCTTTCTTTCTATTGGCAAGCTGCTTTCTACCTCTCTCTCCACCTTTCATCGCATCTTGAAAACCCACCTCTTTGACCAAGCTTTGGCTCACCACCCGCCCCCTTCCCCACTGCCCTCTCGCCCGCCCCCGCCACTCCCCGCCCAAGAACTCCTTCTGTATCATGGCATTCATTCTGGGTTTCAGCTGCATAAAGTATTGGGGACATTTCACAACACCGAAGGCTCAAGGCAAATACAAGTTGTTGTATTAGATTCCAGCCTGTAACTCACTCCCGGGGATCCGTTATTCTATTTTTAAACCCCTGAACCCCACGATTAGATTCCAGCCTGTAACTCACTCCCGGGTATCCATTATTCTATATATAAACCCTCCGAACCCTTCGATTAGATTCCAGCCTGTAACTCACTCCCGGGGATCCGTTATTCTATATATAAACCCCCCGAACCCTACGATTGGATTCCAGCCTGTAACTCACTCCCAGGTATCCATTATTCTATATATAAACCCCCCGAACCCCTCGATTAGATTCCAGCCTGTAACTCACTCCCGGGGATCCGTTATTCTATATATAAACCCCCCGAACCCCACGATTAGATTCCAGCCTGTAACTCACTCCCGGGTACCCATTACTCGATATATAAACCCTCCGAACCCCTCAATTAGATTCCAGCCTGTAACTCACTCCCGGGGATCCGTTATTCTATATATAAAACCCCCGAACCCCTCGATTAGATTCCAGCCTGTAAATCACTCCCGGGGATCCGTTACACGATATATAAACCCCCCAAACCCCACGATTAGATTCCAGCCTGTAACTCACTCCAGGGTATCCATTATTCTATACATAAACCCCTGAACCTCTCGATTAGATTCCAGCCTGTAACTCACTCCCGGGAATCCGTTACTCTATATATAAACACCCTGAACCCCTCGATTAGATTCCAGCCTGTAACTCACTCCTGGGTATCCATTATTCTATATATAAATCCCCGAAACCCCTCGATTAGAATCCAGCCTGTAACTCACTCCCGGGAACCAGTTATTCGATATATAAACCCCCCGAACCCCTCGATTAGAATCCAGCCTGTAACTCACTCCCGGGGATCCGTTATTCTACATATAAACCCCCCGAATCCCACGATCAGATTCCAGCCTGTAACTCACTCTCGAGTATCCATTATTCTATATAAAAACCCCTGAACCCCAGGATTAGATTCCAGCCTGTAACTCACTCCTGGGTATCCATTATTCTATATATAAACCCCCGAACCCCTCGATTAGATTCCAGCCTGTAACTCACTCCCGGGTACCCATTATTCTATATATAAACCCTCCCGAACCCCTTGATTAGATTCCAGACTGTAACTCACTCCCGGGTATCCATTACTCTACATATAAACGCCCGATCCCCTCGATTAGAATCCAGCCTGTAACTCACTCCCGGGTATCCATTATTCTATATATAAACCCCCGATCCCCTCGATTAGATTCCAGTATGTAACTCACTCCCGGGTATCCATTATTCTATATATAAACCCACCGAACCCCTCGATTAGAATCCAGCCTGCAACTCACTCCCGGGTATCCATTATTTTATATATAAACCACCTGAACTCCTCGATTAGATTCCAGCCTGTAACTCACGCCCAGGTATCCATAATTCTATATATAAACCCCCCGAACCCCTCGATTAGAATCCAGCCTGCAACTCACTCCCAGGTATCCATTATTCTAGATATAAACCCCCCGAAACCCACGATTAGATTCCAGCCTGTAACTCACTCCCAAATATCCATGATTCTATATATAAACCCCTGAACCCCATGATTAGATTCCAGACTGTAACTCACTCCTGAGTATCCATTATTCTATATATAAACCCCCGAACCCCTCGATTAGATTCCAGCCTGTAACTCACTCCCGGGTACCCATTATTCTACATATAAACCCCCCGAATCCCACGATCAGATTCCAGCCTGTAACTCACTCTCGAGTATCCATTATTCTATATAAAAACCCCTGAACCCCAGGATTAGATTCCAGCCTGTAACTCACTCCTGGGTATCCATTATTCTATATATAAACCCCCGAACCCCTCGATTAGATTCCAGCCTGTAACTCACTCCCGGGTACCCATTATTCTATATATAAACCCTCCCGAACCCCTTGATTAGATTCCAGACTGTAACTCACTCCCGGGTATCCATTACTCTACATATAAACGCCCGATCCCCTCGATTAGAATCCAGCCTGTAACTCACTCCCGGGTATCCATTATTCTATATATAAACCCCCGATCCCCTCGATTAGATTCCAGTATGTAACTCACTCCCGGGTATCCATTATTCTATATATAAACCCACCGAACCCCTCGATTAGAATCCAGCCTGCAACTCACTCCCGGGTATCCATTATTTTATATATAAACCACCTGAACTCCTCGATTAGATTCCAGCCTGTAACTCACGCCCAGGTATCCATAATTCTATATATAAACCCCCCGAACCCCTCGATTAGAATTCAGCCTGTAACTCACTCCCAGGTATCCATTATTCTAGATATAAACCCCCCGAAACCCACGATTAGATTCCAGCCTGTAACTCACTCCCAAGTATCCATGATTCTATATATAAACCCCTGAACCCCACGATTAGATTCCAGACTGTAACTCACTCCTGAGTATCCATTATTCTATATATAAACCCCCGAACCCCTCGATTAGATTCCAGCCTGTAACTCACTCCCGGGTACCCATTATTCTATCTATAAACCCTCCCGAACCCCTTGATTAGATTCCAGCCTGTAACTCATTCCCGGGTATCCATTATTCTATATATAAACCCCCGAACCCCATGAGTAGATTCCAGCCTGTAACTCACTGCCGGGTATCCATTGTTCCATATATAAACCCCCCGATCCGCTCGATTAGAATCCAGTCTGTAACTCACTCCCGTGTATCCATTATTTTATATATAAACCCCCCGAACTCCTCGATTCGATTCCAGCCTGTAACTCACGCCCGGGTATCCATAATTCTATATATAAACCCGCCGAACCCCTCGATTAGAATCCAGCCTGTAACTCACTCCCAGGTATCCATTATTCTATATATAAACCCCCAAAACCCCTCGATTAGATTCCAGCCTGTAACTCACTCCTGGGTATCCGTTATTCTATATATAAACCCCCCGAACCTCTCGATTAGATTCCAGCCTGTAACTCACTCCCGGGTATCCATTATTCTATATATAAACCCCCAAAACCCCTCGATTAGATTCCAGCCTGAAACTGACTCCCGGGTATCCGTTATTCTATATATAAACCCCCCGGACTCAACAATTAGATTCCAGCCTGTAACTCACTCCCCGGGATCCGTTATTCGATATATAAACCCCCCGAACCCCAGGATTAGATTCCAGCCTGTAACTCACTCCCGGGTATCCATTATTCTATATATAACCCCCCGAACCCCTCGATTAGATTCCAGCCTGTAACTCACTCCCGGGGATCCGTTATTCTATATATAAACCCCAAAACCCCTCGATTAGATTCCAGCCTGTAATTCACTCCCGGGTATCCATTATTCGATATATAAACCTCCGAACCCCTCGATTAGATTCCAGCCTGTAACTCACTCCCGGGTACCCATTATTCTATCTACAAACCCTCCCGAACCCCTTGATTAGATTCCAGCCTGTAACTCATTCCCGGGTATCCATTATTCTATATATAAACCCCTGAACCCCACGATTAGATTCCAGCCTGTAACTCACTCCCGAGTATCCATTATTCTATATATAAACCCCCGAACCCATCGATTAGATTCCAGCCTGTAACTCACTTCCGGGTATCCATTATTCTAAATATAAATCCCCGAACCCCACGATTAGATTCCAGCCTGTAACTAACTCCCGGGTATCCATTATTCAATATATAAACCCCCGATCCCCTCGATTAGATTCCAGCCTGCAACTCACTCCCGGGTATCCATTATTTTATATATAAACCACCTGAACTCCTCGATTAGATTCCAGCCTGTAACTCACGCCCAGGTATCCATAATTCTATATATAAACCCCCCGAACCCCTCGATTAGAATCCAGCCTGTAACTCACTCCCAGGTATCCATTATTCTATATATAAACCCCCCGAAACCCACGATTAGATTCCAGCCTGTAACTCACTCCCAAGTATCCATGATTCTATATATAAACCCCTGAACCCCACGATTAGATTCCAGACTGTAACTCACTCCCGGGTATCCATTATTCTATCTATAAACCCCCGAACCCCTCGATTAGATTCCAGCGTGTAACTCACTCCCGGGTACCCATTATTCCATATATAAACCCTCCCGAACCCCTTGATTAGATTCCAGCCTGTAACTCATTCCCGGGTATCCATTATTCTATATATAAACCCCCGAACCCCATGAGTAGATTCCAGCCTGTAACTCACTGCCGGGTATCCATTATTCCATATATAAACCCCCCGATCCGCTCAATTAGAATCCAGTCTGTAACTCACACCCGTGTATCCATTATTTTATATATAAACCCCCCGAACTCCTCGATTCGATTCCAGCCTGTAACTCACGCCCGGGTATCCATAATTCTATATATAAACCCCCCAAACCCCTCGATTAGAATCCAGACTGTAACTCACTCCCAGGTATCCATTATTCTATATATAAACCCCCAAAACCCCTCGATTAGATTCCAGCCTGTAACTCACTCCTGGGTATCCGTTATTCTATATATAAACCCCCCGAACCTCTCGATTAGATTCCAGCCTGTAACTCACTCCCGGGTATCCATTATTCTATATATAAACCTCCAAAACCCCTCGATTAGATTCCAGCCTGAAACTCACTCCCGGGTATCCGTTATTCTGTATATAAACCCCCCGGACTCAACAATTAGATTCCAGCCTGTAACTCACTCCCCGGGATCCGTTATTCGATACATAAACCCCCCGAACCCCAGGATTAGATTCCAGCCTGTAACTCACTCCCGGGTATCCATTATTCTATATATAACCCCCCGAACCACTCGATTAGATTCCAGCCTGTAACTCACTCCCGGGGATCCGTTATTCTATATATAAACCCCAAAACCCCTCGATTAGATTCCAGCCTGTAATTCACTCCTGGGTATCCATTATTCGATATATAAACCCCCGAACCCCTCGATTAGATTCCAGCCTGTAACTCACTCCCGGGTACCCATTATTCTATATACAAACCCTCCCGAACCCCTTGATTAGATTCCAGCCTGTAACTCATTCCCGGGTATCCATTATTCTATATATAAACCCCTGAACCCCACGATTAGATTCCAGCCTGTAACTCACTCGCGAGTATCCATTATTCTATATATAAACCCCTGAACCCATCGATTAGATTCCAGCCTGTAACTCACTTCCGGGTATCCATTATTCTAAATATAAATCCCCGAACCCCACGATTAGATTCCAGCCTGTAACTAACTCCCGGGTATCCATTATTCTATATATAAACCCCCGATCCCCACGATTAGATTCCAGTCTGTAACTCAGTCCCGGGTATCCATTATTCTATATATAAACCCCCCGAACTCCTCGATTAGATTCCAGCCTGTAACTCACGCCCGGGTATCCATAATTCTATATATAAACCCCCCGAACCCCTCGATTAGAATCCAGCCTGTAACTCACACCCAGGCATCCATTATTCTATATATAAACCCCCAAAACCCCTCGATTAGATTCCAGCCGGTAACTCACTCCCGGGGATCCGTTATTCTATATATAAACCCCCCGAACCGCTCGATTAGATTCCAGCCTGTAACTCACTCCCGGGAACCCGTTATTCGATATATAAACCCCCCGAACCCCTCGATTAGAATCCAGCCTGTATCTCACTCCCGGGGATCCGTTATTCTACATATAAACCCCTCGAATCCCACGATTAGATTCCAGCCTGTAACTCACTCTCGAGTATCCATTATTCTATATGTAAACCCCTGAACCCCAGGATTAGATTCCAGCCTGTAACTCACGCCCGGGTATCCATAATTCTAGATATAAACCCCCCGAACCCCTCGATTAGATTCCAGCCTGTAACTCACTCCCGGGTATCCATGATTCTATATATAAACCCCCGATCCCCTCGATTAGAATCCAGCCTGTAACTCACTCCCGGGTATCCATTATTTTATATATAAACCACCCGAACTCCTCGATTAGATTCCAGCCTGTAACTCACGCCCAGGTATCCATAATTCTATATATAAACCCCCCGAACCCCTCGATTAGAATCCAGCCTGTAACTCACTCCCAGGTATCCATTATTCTATATATAAACCCCCCGAAACCCACGATTAGATTCCAGCCTGTAACTCACTCCCAAGTATCCATGATTCTATATATAAACCCCTGAACCCCAGGATTAGATTCCAGACTGTAACTCACTCCCGGGTATCCATTATTCTATATATAAACCCCCGAACCCCTCGATTAGATTCCAGCCTGTAACTCACTCCCGGGTACCCATTATTCTATATATAAACCCTCCCGAACCCCTTGATTAGATTCCAGCCTGTAACTCATTCCAGGGTATCCATTATTCTATATATAAACCCCTGAACCCCACGATTAGATTCCAGCCTGTAACTCACTCCCGAGTATCCATTATTATATATATAAACCCCCGATCCCCACGATTAGATTCCAGCCTGTAACTCACTCCTGGGTATCCGTTATTCTATATATAAACTCCCCGAACCTCTCGATTAGATTCCAGCCTGTAACTCACTCCCAGGTATCAGTTATTCTATATAAAAACCCCCGAAACCCCTCGATTAGAATTCAGCCTGTAACTCACTCCCTATAAAGGCCAGCGGGAGTCAGGCAGTTCGAGCAGTCAGTCGAGGAGGCGGGAGCTCGGAGCAGCGTGAGTCCGGGGTCGGCGAGAGGCCTATAAAGGCCAGCGGGAGTCGAGCAGTTCGAGCAGTCAGTCGAGGAGGCGGGAGCTCGGAGCAGCGCGAGTCCGGGGTCGGCGAGAGGCCTATAAAGGCCAGCGGGAGTCGAGCAGTTTGAGCAGTCAGTCGAGGAGGCGGGAGCTCGGAGCAGCGCGAGTCCGGGGTCGGCGAGAGGCGTACCGGTGCAGCTACAGGGAGAAGGCAAAGAAAGAAACAAAGGTGACATCACAGCCTAGGGGGTAAGTGATTGGCTGGTGATTGGTGAGTAGTTTTTCTTTTTCTTCTTATATCAGTCAGTAACTTTTAACATTGTTGTTGCCAATTTAAGTGTATCTGAGGGTTAAGTCATGGCAGGAGAGCTCGGTCGGGTGTTATGCTCCTCCTGTACCATGTGGGAACTCAGGGACACTTCCGGTGTCCCTGACGACTACGTGTGAGGGAAGTGTATCCACCTCCAGCTGCTGACGGACCGCGTTGCGGAGTTGGAGCTGAGGGTGGATTCACTCTGGAGCATCCACGATGCTGAGAATGACGTGAGTATCACGTGTAGCGAGTTGGTCTTACCGCAGGGAAAGGGTCCACAGCTAGCTAGGGAATGGAAGACCAGCAGGAAGAGTAGTGCAAGGAAGGTAGTGCAGGGGTCCCCTGTGGTCATCCCCCTGCAAAACAGATACACTGCTTTGAGTACTGTTGAGGGGGATGACTCATCAGGGGAGGGCAGCAGCAGCCAAGTTCATGGCACCTTGGCTGGCTCTGCTGCACAGGAGGGCAAGAAAAAGAGTGGGACAGCAATAGTGATAGGGGATTCAATGGTGAGGGGAATAGATAGGCGTTTCTGCGGCCGCGACCGAGACTCCAGGATGGTATGTTGCCTCCCTGGTGCAAGGGTCAAGGATGTCTCGGAGCGGGTGCAGGACATTCTGAAATGGGAGGGAGAACAGCCAGTTGTCGTGGTGCACATTGGTACCAACGACATAGGTAAAAAAAGGGATGAGGTCCTACGAAACGAATTTAAGGAGCTAGGAGCTAAATTAAAAAGTAGGACCTCAAAAGTAGTAATCTCGGGATTGCTACCAGTGCCACGTGATAGTCAGAGTAGGAATCGCAGGATAGCGCAGATGAATACGTGGCTTGAGCAGTGGTGCAGCAGGGAGGGATTCAAATTCCTGGGGCATTGGGACCGGTTCTGGGGGAGGTGGGAGCAGTACAAACCGGACGGTCTGCACCTGGGCAGGACCGGAACCAATGTCCGAGGGGGAGTGTTTGCTAGTGCTGTTGGGGAGGATTTAAACTAATATGGCAGGGGGATAGGAACCAATGCAGGGAGACAGAGGGAAACAAAAAGGAGGCAAAAGCAAAAGACAGAAAGGAGATGAGGAAAAGTGGAGGGCGGAGAAACCCAAGGCAAAGAACAAAAAGGGCCACTGTACAGCAAAATTCGAAAAGGACAAAGGGTGTTAAAAAAACAAGCCTGAATGCTTTGTGTCTTAATGCAAGGAGTATCCGTAATAAGGTGGATGAATTAATTGTGCAAATAGATGTTAATAAATATGATGTGATTGGGATTACGGAGACGTGGCTCCAGGATGATCAGGGCTGGGAACTCAACATTCAGGGGTATTCAACATTCAGGAAGGATAGAATAAAAGGAAAAGGAGGTGGGGTAGCATTGTTGGTTAAAGAGGAGATTAATGTAATAGTTAGGAAAGACATTAGCTTGGATGATGTGGAATCTATATGGGTAGAGCTGCAGAACACCAAAGGGCAAAAAACGTTAGTAGGAGTTGTGTACAGACCTCCAAACAGTAATAGGGATGTTGGGGAGGGCATCAAACAGGAAATTAAGGGTGCATGCAATAAAGGTGCAGCAGTTATAATGGGTGACTTTAATATGCACATAGATTGGGCTAGCCAAACTGGAAGCAATGCGGTGGAGGAGGATTTCCTGGAGTGCATAAGGGATGGTTTTCTAGACCAATATGTTGAGGAACCAACTAGGGGGGAGGCCATCTTAGACTGGGTGTTGTGTAATGAGAGAGGATTAATTAGCAATCTCATTGTGCGAGGCCCCTTGGGGAAGAGTGACCATAATATGGTGGATTTCTGCATTAGGATGGAGAATGAAACAGTAAATTCAGAGACCATGGTCCAGAACTTAAAGAAGGGTAACTTTGAAGTTATGAGGCGTGAATTGGCTAGGATAGATTGGCGAATGATACTTAGGGGGTTGACTGTAGATGGGCAATGGCAGACATTTAGAGACCACATGGATGAATTACAACAATTGTACATTCCTGTCTGGCGTAAAAATAAAAAAGGGAAGGTGGCTCAACCGTGGCAATCTAGGGAAATCAGGGATAGTATTAAAGCCAAGGAAGTGGCATACAAATTGGCCAGAAATAGCAGCGAACCTGGGGACTGGGAGAAATTTAGAACTCAGCAGAGGATGACAAAGGGTTTGATTAGGGCAGGGAAAATGGAGTACGAGAAGAAGCTTGCAGGGAACATTAAGGTGGATTGCAAAAGTTTCTATAGGTATGTAAAGAGAAAAAGGTTAGTAAAGACAAACGTAGGTCCCCTGCAGTCAGAATCAGGGGAAGTCATAACGGGGAACAAAGAAATGGCAGACCAATTGAACAAGTACTTTGGTTCAGCATTCACTAAGGAGGATACAAACAACCTTCCGGATATAAAAGGAGTCAGAGGGTCTAGTAATGAGGGGGAACTGAGGGAAATCTTTATTAGTCGGGAAATTGTGTTGGGGAAATTGATGGGATTGAAGGCCGATAAATCCCCAGGGCCTGATGGACTGCATCCCAGAGTATTTAAGGAGGTGGCCTTGGAAATAGCGGATGCATTGACAGTCATTTTCCAACATTCCATTGACTCTGGATCAGTTCCTATGGAGTGGAGGGTAGCCAATGTAACCCCACTTTTTAAAAAAGGAGGGAGAGAGAAAACAGGGAATTATAGACCGGTCAGCCTGACCTCAGTCGTGGGTAAAATGATGGAATCAATTATTAAGGATGTCATAGCAGTGCATCTGGAAAATGGTGACATGATAGGTCCAAGTCAGCATGGATTTGTGAAAGGGAAATCATGCTTGACAAATCTTCTGGAATTTTTTGAGGATGTTTCCAGTAAAGTGGACAAAGGAGAACCAGTTGATGTGGTATATTTGGACTTTCAGAAGGCTTTCGACAAGGTCCCACACAAGAGATTAATGTGCAAAGTTAAAGCACATGGGATTGGGGGTAGTGTGCTGACGTGGATTGAGAACTGGTTGTCAGACAGGAAGCAAAGAGTAGGAGTAAACGGGTACTTTTCAGAATGGCAGGCAGTGACTAGTGGGGTGCCGCAAGGTTCTGTGCTGCGGCCCCAGCTGTTTACATTTTACATTAATGATTTAGACGAGGGGATTAAATGTAGTATCTCCAAATTTGCGGATGACACTAAGTTGGGTGGCAGTGTGAGCTGCGAGGAGGATGCTATTAGGCTGCAGAGTGACTTGGATAGGTTAGGTGAGTGGGCAAATGCATGGCAGATGAAGAATAATGTGGATAAATGTGAGGTTATCCACTTTGGTGGTAAAAACAGAGAGACAGACTATTATCTGAATGGTGACAGATTAGGAAAAGGGAAGGTGCAACGAGACCTGGGTGTCATGGTATATCAGTCATTGAAGGTTAGCATGCAGGTACAGCAGGCGGTTAAGAAAGCAAATGGCATGTTGGCCTTCATAGCGAGGGGATTTGAATACAGGGGCAGGGAGGTGTTGCTACAGTTGTACAGGGCCTTGGTGAGGCCACACCTGGAGTATTGTGTGCAGTTTTGGTCTCCTAACTTGAGGAAGGACATTCTTGCTATTGAGGGAGTGCAGCGAAGATTCACCAGACTGATTCCCGGGATGGCGGGACTGACCTATCAAGAAAGACTGGATCAACTGGGCTTGTATTCACTGGAGTTCAGAAGATTGAGAGGGGACCTCATAGAAACGTTTAAAATTCTGACGGGTTTAGACAGGTTAGATGCAGGAAGAATGTTCCCAATGTTGGGGAAGTCCAGAACCAGGGGTCACAGTCTGAGGATAAGGGGTAAGCCATTTAGGACCGAGATGAGGAGAAACTTCTTCACCCAGAGAGTGGTGAACCTGTGGAATTCTCCACCACAGAAAGTAGTTGAGGCCAATTCACTAAATATATTCAAAAGGGAGTTAGATGAAGTCCTTACTACTCGGGGGATCAAGGGTTATGGCGAGAAAGCAGGAAGCGGGTACTGAAGTTTCATGTTCAGCCATGAACTCATTGAATGGCGGTGCAGGCTAGAAGGGCTGAATGGCCTGCGCCTGCACCTATTTTCTATGTTTCTATGTTTCTATGTATCCGTTACTCTATATATAAACCCCCTGAACCCCTCGATTAGATTCCAGCCTGTAACTCACTGCCAGGTATCCATTATTCTATATATAAACCACCCCGATCCCCTCGATTAGATTCCAGCCTGCAACTCACTCCCGAGTATCCATTATTCTATACATAAACCCCCCGAAGACCTCGATTAGATTCCAGCCTGTAACTCACTCCCGGGTATCCATTATTCTATATATAAACCACACGAACCCCTCGATTAGATTCCAGTCTGTAACTCACTCCCGAGGATCCATTATTCTATACAGAAACCCCCCGAACCTCTCGATTTGATTCCAGCCTGCAGCTCACTCCCGGGTATCCATTACTCTATATTTAAACCCCCTGAACCCCTCGATTCGATTCCAGCCTGCAACTCACTCCTGGGTATCCATTATTCTATATATAAACCCCCTGAACCTCTCGATTAGAATCCAGCCTGTAACTCACTCCCGGGTATCCATTATTCGATATATAAACCCCGAACGCCACGATTCGATTCCAGCCTGTAACTCATTCCCGGGTATCCATTCTTCTATATATAAACCCCCGATCCCCACGATTAGATTCCAGTCTGTAACTCACTCCCGGGTATCCATTATTCTATATATAAACCCCCCGAACTCCTCGATTAGATTCCAGCCTGTAACTCACGCCCGGGTATCCATAATTCTATATATAAACCCCCCGAACCCCTCGATTAGAATCCAGCCTGTAACTCACTCCCAGGTATCCATTATTCTATCTATAAACCCCCAAAACCCCTCGATTAGATTCCAGCCTGTAACTCACTCCTGGGTGTCCGTTATTCTATATATAAACCCCCCGAACCCCACAATTAGATTCAAGCCTGTAACTCACTCCCAGGTGTCTGTTATTCTATATATAAACCACCCCGAATCCGTCGATTAGATTCCAGCCTGTAACTCACTCCCGGGTATCCATTATTCTATACATAAACACCCCGAACACCTCGATTAGATTCCAGCCTGTAACTCACTCCCGGGTATCCATTATTCTATATATAAACCATACGAACCCCTCGATTAGATTCCAGCCTGTAACTCACTCCCGGGTATCCGTTACTCTATATATAAACCCCCTGAACCCCTCGATTAGATTCCAGCCTGTAACTCACTCCCAGGTATCCATTATTCTATATATAAACCACCCCGAATCCCCCGATTAGATTCCAGCCTGTAACTCACTCCTGGGTATCCATTATTCGATACATAAACCCCCCGAACACCTCGATTAGATTCCAGCCTGTAACTCACTCCCGGGTATCCGTTATTCTATATATAAACTCCCGAAACCCCTCGATTGGAATCCAGCCTGTAACTCACTCCCAGGTATCCATTACTCGAAATATAAACCCTCTGAACCCCACGATTAGATTCCAGCCTGTAACTCTTTCCCGGGGATCCGTTATTCTATATATAAACCCCCCGAACCCCTCGATTAGAATCCAGCTTGTAACTCACTCCCGGGGATCCGTTATTCTATATATAAACCCCCCGAAACCCACGATTAGATTCCAGCCTGTAACTCACTCCCGAGTATCCATTATTCTATATATAAACCCCTGAACCCCAGGATTAGTTTCCAGCCTGTAACTCACTCCCGGGTATCCATTATTCTATATATAAACCCACGATCCCCTCGATTAGATTTCAGCCTGTAACTCACTCCCGGGGATCCGTTATTCTATATATAAACCCCCAAACCCCTCGATTAGATTCCAGCCTGTAACTCATTCCCGGGTATCCATTATTCTATATATAAACCCCTTAACCCCACGATTAGATTCCAACCTGTAACTCACTCCCGAGTAACCATTATTCGATATATAAACCCCCGAACGCCTCGATTAGATTCCAGCCTGTAACTCACTCCCGGGTATCCGTTATTCTATATATAAACCCCCGAAACCCCTCGATTAGAATCCAGCCTGTAACTCACTCCCAGGTATCCGTTACTCGAAATATAAACCCTTTGAACCCCTCGATTAGATTCCAGCCTGTAACTCTCTCCCGGGGATCCGTTATTCTATACACAAACCCCCCGAACCTCTCGATTAGATTCCAGCCTGTAACTCACTCTAGGGTATCCGTTACTCTATATATAAACCCCCTGAAACCCACGATTAGATTCCAGCCTGCAACTCACTCCCAGGTATCCATTATTCTATATATAAACCACCCCGAATCCCAGGATTAGATTCCAGCCTGTAACTCACTCCCGGGTATCCATTATTCTATATATAAACCCCCCGAACCCCTCGATTAGAATCCAGCCTCTAACGGACTCCCGGGTGTCCATTATTCTATACATAAACCCCCGAAACCCCTCGATTAGAATCCAGCCTGTAACTCACTCCCAGGTATCCGTTACTCTATATATAAACTACCTGAACCCTTCGATTAGATTAAAGCCGGTAACTCACTCCCGGGGAGCCGTTAATCTATATATAAACCCCCCGAACCCCTCGATTAGATTCCAGCCTGTAACTCACTCCCGGGGACCCGTTATTCGATATATAAACCCCCCGAACCCCTCGATTAGATTCCAGCCTGCAACTCACTCCCGGGTATCCATTATTTTATATATATAAACCCCCGAACCCCTCGATTAGATTCCAGCCTGTAACTCACGCCCGGGTACCCATTATTCTATATATAAACCCTCCCGAACCCCTTGATTAGATTCCAGCCTGTAACTCACGCCCGGGTATCCATAATTCTATATATAAACCCCCCGAATCCCTCGATGAGAATCCAGTCTGTAACTCACTCCCGAGAATCCATTATTCTATATATAAACCCCCCGAAACCCACGATTAGATTCCAGTCTGTAACGCACTCCCGGGTATCCATTATTCTATATATAAACCCCCCGAACCCCTCGATTAGAATCCAGCCTGTAACTCACTCCCGGGTATCCATTATTTTATATATAAACCACCCCGAATCCCTCGATTAGATTCCAGCCTGTAACTCACTCCCGGGGATCCGTTATTCTATATATAAACCCCCCGAATCCCACGATTAGATTCCAGCCTGTAACTCACTCCCGGGTATCCATTATTCTATATATAAACACACGAACCCCTCGATTAGATTCCAGCCTGTAACTCACTCCCGGGTATCCATTATTCGATACATAAACCCCCTGAACACCTCGATTAGATTCCAGCCTGGAACTCACTCCCGGGTATCCATTAGTCTATTTATAAACCATACGAACCCCTCGATTAGATTCCAGTCTGTAACTCACTTCCGAGTATCCGTTACTCTAAATATAAACCCCCTGAACCCCTCGATTAGATTCCAGCCTGAAACTCACTCCCAGGTATCCATTATTCTATATATAAACCACCCCGAATCCCCCGATTAGATTCCAGCCTGTAACTCACTCCTGGGTATCCATTATTCTATATATAAACCCGCCGAACACCTCGATTAGATTCCAGCCTGTAACTCACTCCCGGGTATCCATTATTCTATATATAAACCACCCCGAATCCCTCGATTAGATTCCAGCCTGTAACTCATTCCTGGGTATCCATTATTCTATACATAAACACCTTGAACAACTCGATTAGATTCCAGCCTGTAACTCTCTCCCGGGGATCCGTTATTATATATAAACCCCCCGAACCCCTCGATTAGATTCCAGCCTGTAACTCACTCCCGGGGATCCGTTATTCTATATATAAACCCCCCGAATCCCACGATTAGATTCCAGCCTGTAACTCACTCCCGGGTATCCATTATGCTATAGATAAACCCCCCGAACCGCTCGATTAGAATGCAGCCTGTAACTCACTCCCGGGGATCCGTTATTCTATATATAAACCCCCCGAAACCCACGATTAGATTCCAGCCTGTAACTCACTCCCGAGTATCCATTATTCTATATATAAACCCCTGAACCCCAGGATTAGATTCCAGCCTTTAACTCACTCCCGGGTATCCATTATTCTATATATAAACACACGAACCCCTCGATTAGATTCCAGCCTGTAACTCACTCCCGGGGATCCGTTATTCTATATATAAACCCCCAAACCCCTCGATTGGATTCCAGCCTGTAACTCACTCCCGGGTATCCATTATTATATTTATCAACCCCCGAACAGCTCGATTAGAATCCAGCCTGTAACTCACTCCCGGGTATCCATTATTCTATATATATACCCCCGAACCCGAAGATTAGATTCCAGCCTGTAACTCACTCCCAGGTATCTGTTATTCTATATATAAACCCCCGAAACCCCTCGATTAGAATTCAGCCTGTAACTCACTCCCAGGTATCCGTTACTCTCTATATAAACCCCCTGAATCCCTCGATTAGATTCCAGCCTGTAACTCACTCCCAGGTATCCATTACTCTATATATAAACCCCCTGAACCCCTCGATTAGATTCCAGCCTGTAACTCACTCCCAGGTATCCATTATTCTATATATAAACCACCCCGAATCCCCCGATTAGATTCCAGCCTGTAACTCACTCCTGGGTATCCATTATTCTATACATAAACCCCCCGAACCTCTCAATTAGATTCCAGCCTGTAACTCACTCCCAGGTATCCGTTACTCTATATATAAACCCCCTGAACACCTCGATTAGATTCCAGCCTGTAGCTCACTCCCGGGGATCCGTTATTCTATATATAAACCCCCCGAACCCCACGATTAGATTCCAGCCTGTAACTCACTCCTGGGTATCCATTATTCTATATATAAACCCCCGAACCCCACGATTAGATTCCAGCCTGTAACTCACTCCCGGGTATCCATTATTCTATATATAAACCACACGAACCCCTCGATTAGATTCCAGTCTGTAACTCACTCCCGAGTATCCATTATTCTGTACATAAACCCCCCAAACCTCTCGATTAGATTCCAGCCTGTAACTCACTCCCGGGTATCCGTTACTCAATATATAAACCCCCTGAACCCCTCGATTATATTCCAGCCTGTAACTCACTCCCAGGTATCCATTATTCTATCTATAAACCCCCAAAACCCCTCAATTAGATTCCAGCCTGTAACTCACTCCTGGGTATCCGTTATTCTGTATATAAACCCCCCGAACCTCTCGATTAGATTGCAACCTGTAACTCACTCCCGGGTGTCCGTTATTCTATATATAAACCCCCCGAACCCCACAATTAGATTCCAGACTGTAACTCACTCCCAGATATCTGTTATCCTATATATAAACCCCCGAAACCCCTCGATTAGAATTCAGCCTGTAACTCACTCCCAGGTATCCGTTACTCTATATATAAATCCACTGAACCCCTCGATTAGATTCCAGCCTGTAACTCACTCCCAGGTATCCATTATTCTTATATAAACCACCCCGAATACCTCGATTAGATTCCAGCCTGTAACTCACACCTGGGTATCCAATATTCGATACATAAACCCCCCGAACACCTCGATTAGATTCCAGCCTGTAACTCACTCCCGGGTATCCATTATTCTATTTATAAACCATACGAACCCCTCGATTAGATTCCAGTCTGTAACTCACTCCCGAGTAACCGTTACTCTATATATAAACCCCCTGAACCACTCGATTAGATTCCAGCCTGTAACTCACTCCCAGTTATCCATTATTCTATATATAAACCACCCCGAATCCCCCGATTGGAGTCCAGCCTGTAACTCATTCCTGGGTATCCATTATTCTATATATAAACCACCCCGAACACCTCGATTAGATTCCAGCCTGTAACTCACTCCCGGCTATCCATTATTCTATATATAAACCACCCCGAATCCCTCGATTAGATTCCAGCCTGTAACTCACTCCTGGGTATCCATTATTCTATGCATAAACCCCCCGACCCGCTCGATTAGATTCCAGCCTGTAACTCACTCTCGGGTATCTATTATTCTATATATAAACCCCCCGAAACTCTCGATTAGATTCCAACCTGTAACTCACTCCCGGGTGTCCGTTATTCTATATATAAACCCCCCGAACCCCACAATTAGATTCCAGCCTGTAACTCACTCCCAGGTATCTGTTATTCTATATATAAACCCCCGAAACCCCTCGATTAGAATTCAGCCTGTAACTCACTCCCAGGTATCCATTATTCTATCTATAAACCCCCAAAACCCCTCAATTAGATTCCAGCCTGTAACTCACTCCTGGGTATCCGTTATTCTGTATATAAACCCCCCGAACCTCTCGATTAGATTGCAACCTGTAACTCACTCCCGGGTGTCCGTTATTCTATATATAAACCCCCCGAACCCCACAATTAGATTCCAGACTGTAACTCACTCCCAGATATCTGTTATCCTATATATAAACCCCCGAAACCCCTCGATTAGAATTCAGCCTGTAACTCACTCCCAGGTATCCGTTACTCTATATATAAATCCACTGAACCCCTCGATTAGATTCCAGCCTGTAACTCACTCCCAGGTATCCATTATTCTTATATAAACCACCCCGAATACCTCGATTAGATTCCAGCCTGTAACTCACACCTGGGTATCCAATATTCGATACATAAACCCCCCGAACACCTCGATTAGATTCCAGCCTGTAACTCACTCCCGGGTATCCATTATTCTATTTATAAACCATACGAACCCCTCGATTAGATTCCAGTCTGTAACTCACTCCCGAGTATCCGTTACTCTATATATAAACCCCCTGAACCACTCGATTAGATTCCAGCCTGTAACTCACTCCCAGTTATCCATTATTCTATATATAAACCACCCCGAATCCCCCGATTGGAGTCCAGCCTGTAACTCATTCCTGGGTATCCATTATTCTATATATAAACCACCCCGAACACCTCGATTAGATTCCAGCCTGTAACTCACTCCCGGCTATCCATTATTCTATATATAAACCACCCCGAATCCCTCGATTAGATTCCAGCCTGTAACTCACTCCTGGGTATCCATTATTCTGTGCATAAACCCCCCGACCCGCTCGATTAGATTCCAGCCTGTAACTCACTCTCGGGTATCTATTATTCTATATATAAACCCCCCGAACCTCTCGATTAGATTCCAACCTGTAACTCACTCCCGGGTGTCCGTTATTCTATATATAAACCCCCCGAACCCCACAATTAGATTCCAGCCTGTAACTCACTCCCAGGTATCTGTTATTCTATATATAAACCCCCGAAACCCCTCGATTAGAATTCAGCCTGTAACTCACTCCCAGGTATCCGTTACTCTATATATAAACCCCCTGAACCCCTTGATTAGATTCCAGCCTGTAACTCCCTCCCAGGTATCCATTATTCTATATGTAAAACACCCCGAATCCATCGATTAGATTCCAGCCTGTAACTCACTCCCGGGTATCCATTATTCTATTTATAAACCATACGAACCCCTCTATTAGATTCCAGTCTGTAACTCACTCCCGAGTATCCATTATTCGATACATAAACCCCTGAACCTCTCGATTAGATTCCAGCCTGTAACTCACTCCCGGGTATCCGTTACTCTATATATAAACCCCCTGAACCCCTCGATTAGATTCCAGCCTGTAACTCACTCCCGGGTATCCATTATTCTATATATAAACCCCCAAACCCCTCGATTAGAATCCAGCCTGCAACTCACTCCCGGGTACCCATTATTCTATATATAAACCCTCCCGAACCCCTTGATTAGATTCCAGCCTGTAACTCATTCCCGTGTATCCATTATTCTATATATAAACCGCTGAACCCCACGATTAGATTCCAGCCTGTAACTCACTCCCGAGTATCCATTATTCGATATATAAACCCCCGAACCGCTCGATTAGATTCCAGCCTGTAACTCACTCCCGGGTATCCATTATTCTATATATAAACCCCCGAACCCCACGATTAGATTCCAGCCTGTAACTCACTCCCGGGTATCCATTATTCTATATATAAACCCCCGAACCCCACGATTAGATTCCAGCCTGTAACTCACTCCCAGGTATCCATTATTCTATATATAAACCACCCCGAATCCCTCGATTAGATTCCAGCCTGTAACTCACTCCTGGGTATCCATTACTCTATACATAAACCCGCCGAACACCTCGATTAGATTCCAGCCTGTAACTCACTCCCGGGTATCCGTTATTCTATATATAATCCATACGAACCCCTCGATTAGATTCCAGTCTGTAACTCACTCCCGAGGATTCATTATTCTATACATAAACCCCTGAACCTCTCGATTAGATTCCAGCCTGTAACTCACTCCCGGGTATCCGTTACTCGATATATAAACCACACCGAATCCCCCGATTAGATTCCAGCCTGTAACTCACTCCCGGGTATCCGTTATTCTATATATAATCCATACGAACCCCTCGATTAGATTTCAGTCTGTAACTCACTCCCGAGGATTCATTATTCTATACATAAACCCCTGAACCTCTCGATTAGATTCCAGCCTGTAACTCACTCCCGGGGATCCGTTATGCGATATATAAACCCCCTGAAACCCACGATTAGATTCCAGCCTGTAACTCACACCCGAGTATCCATTATTCTATATATAAACCCCCGAACCCCTCGATTAGATTCCAGCCTGTAACTCACTCCCGGGTATCCATTATTCTATATATAAACCCCGGAATCCCACGATTAGATTCCAGCCTGTAACTCACTCCCGGGTATCCATTATTCTATATATAAACCCCCGAACCCCACGATTAGATTCCAGCCTGTAACTCACTCCCAGGTATCCATTATTCGATATATAAACCACCCCGAATCCCTCGATTAGATTCCAGCCTGTAACTCACTCCTGGGTATCCATTACTCTATACATAAACCCGCCGAACACCTCGATTAGATTCCAGCCTGTAACTCACTCCCGAGTATCCATTATTCTATACATACACCCCTGAACTTCTCGATTAGATTCCAGCCTGTAACTCACTCCCGGGTATCCGTTACTCGATATATAAACGCCCTGAAGCCCTCGATTAGATTCCAGCTAGTAACTCACTCCCAGTTATCCATTATTCTATATATAAACCACACCGAATCCCCCGATTAGATTCCAGCCTGTAACTCACTCCTGGGTATCCATTATTCTATACATAAACCCCACGAACACCTCGATTAGATTCCAGCCTGCAACTCACTCCCGGGTATCCATTGTTCTATATATAAACCCCCCGAACCTCTCGATTAGATTCCAGCCTGTAACTCACTCCCGGGGATCCGTTGTTCGATATATAAACCCCCTGAACCCCTCGATTAGATTCCAGCCTGTAACTCACTCCCGGGGATCCTTTATTCTATATATAAACCCCAAAACCCTCGATTAGATTCCAGCTTGTAACTCACTCCCGGGTATCCATTATTCTATATATAAACCCCCGAACCCCTCGATTAGAATCCAGCCTGTAACTCACTCCCGGGTACCCATTATTCTATATATAAAGCCTCCCGAACCCCTTGATTAGATTCCAGCCTGTAACTCATTCCCGGGTATCCATTATTCTATATAAAAACCCCTGAACCACAAGATTAGATTCCAGCCTGTGCATCACTCCCGAGTATCCATTATTCTATATATAAACCCCCGAACCCCTCGATTAGATTCCAGCCTGTAACTCACTCCCGGGTATCCATTATTCTATATATAAACCCCCGAAGCCCACGATTAGATTCCAGCCTGTAACTCACTCCCGGGTATCCATTATTCTATATATAAACCACACGAACCCCTCGATTAGATTCCAGTCTGTAACTCACTCCCGAGTATCCATTATTCTGTACATAAACCCCCCGAACCTCTCGATTAGATTCCAGCCTGTAACACACTCCCGGGTATCCGTTACTCCATATATAAACCCCCTGAACCCCTCGATTAGATTCCAGCCTGTAACTATCTCCCAGGTATCCATTAATCTATATATAAACCCCGAACCCCTCGATTAGATTCCAGCCTGTAACTCACTCCCGGGTATCCATTATTCTATATATAAACCCCCGAACCCCACGATTAGATTCCAGCCTGTAACTCACTCCCAGGTATCCATTATTCTATATATAAACCACCCCGAATCCCTCGATTAGATTCCAGTCTGTAACTCACTCCTGGGTATCCATTACTTTATACATAAACCCCCCGAACACCTCGATTAGATTCCAGCCTGGAACTCACTCCCGGGTATCCGTTATTCTATATATAATCCATACGAACCCCTCGATTAGATTCCAGTCTGTAACTCACTCCCGAGTATTCATTATTCTATACATAAACCCCTGAACCCCTCGATTAGATTCCAGCCTGTAACTCACTCCCGGGTATCCGTTACTCGATATATAAACGCCCTGAAGCCCTCGATTAGATTCCAGCCTGTAACTCACTCCCAGGTATCCATTATTCTATATATAAACCACACCGAATCCCCCGATTAGATTCCAGCCTGTAACTCACTCCTGGGTATCCATTATTCTATACATAAATCCACGAACACCTCGATTAGATTCCAGCCTGCAACTCACTCCCGGGTATCCATTATTCTATATATAAACCACCCCGAATCCCTCGATTAGATTCCAGCCTGTAACTCACTCCTGGATATCCATTATTCTGTACATAAACCCCCCGAACCTCTCGATTAGATTCCAGCCTGTAACTCACTCCCGGGGATCCGTTATTCGATATATAAACCCCCTGAAACCCACGAGTAGATTCCAGCCTGTAACTCACTCCCGAGTATCAATTATTCTATATATAAACCCCTCAACCCCAGGATTAGATTCCAGCCTGTAACTCACTCCCGGGTATCCATTATTCTATATATAAACCCACGAACCCCTCGATTAGATTCCAGCCATTAACTCACTCCCGGGGATCCTTTATTCTATATATGAACCCCAAAACCCTCGATTAGATTCCAGCTTGTAACTCACTCCCGGGTATCCATTATTCTATATATAAACCCCCGAACCCCTCGATTAGAATCCAGCCTGTAACTCACTCCCGGGTACCCATTATTCTATATATAAACCCTCCCGAACCCCTTGATTAGATTCCAGCCTGTAACTCATTCCCGGGTATCCATTATTCTATACATAAACCCCTGAACCACACGATTAGATTCCAGCCTGTACATCACTCCCGAGTATCCATTATTCTATATATAAACCCTCCCGAACCCCTTGATTAGATTCCAGCCTGTAACTCATTCCCGGGTATCCATTATTCTATACATAAACCCCTGAACCACACGATTAGATTCCAGCCTGTACATCACTCCCGAGTATCCATTATTCTATATATAAACCCCCGAACCCCTCGATTAGATTCCAGCCTGTAACTCACTCCCGGGTATCCATTATTCTATATATAAACCCCCGAACCCCACGATTAGATTCCAGCCTGTAACTCACTCCCGGGTATCCATTATTCTATACATAAACCACACGAACCCCTCGATTAGATTCCAGTCTGTAACTCACTCCCGAGTATCCATTATTCTGTACATAAACCCCCCGAACCTCTCGATTAGATTCCAGCCTGTAACACACTCCCGGGTATCCGTTACTCTACATATAAACCCCCTGAACCCCTCGATTAGATTCCAGCCTGTAACTCACTCCCAGGTATCCATTATTCTATATATAAACCACCCCGAATCCCTCGATTAGATTCCAGCCTGTAACTCACTCCCGGGTATCCATTATTCTATATATAAACCCACGAACCCCTCGATTAGATTCCAGCCTGTAACTCACTCCCGGGGATCCTTTATTCTATATATGAACCCCAAAACCCTCGATTAGATTCCAGCTTGTAACTCACTCCCGGGTATCCATTATTCTATATATAAACCCCCGAACCCCTCGATTAGAATCCAGCCTGTAACTCACTCCCGGGTACCCATTATTCTATATATAAACCCTCCCGAACCCCTTGATTAGATTCCAGCCTGTAACTCATTCCCGGGTATCCATTATTCTATATATAGACCCCTGAACCACACGATTAGATTCCAGCCTGTACATCACTCCCGAGTATCCATTATTCTATATATAAACTCCCGAACCCCTCGATTAGATTCCAGCCTGTAACTCACTCCCGGGTATCCATTATTCTATATATAAACCCCCGAACCCCACGATTAGATTCCAGCCTGTAACTCACTCCCGGGTATCCATTATTCTATACATAAACCACACGAACCCCTCGATTAGATTCCAGTCTGTAACTCACTCCCGAGTATCCATTATTCTGTACATAAACCCCCCGAACCTCTCGATTAGATTCCAGCCTGTAACACACTCCCGGGTATCCGTTACTCTACATATAAACCCCCTGAACCCCTCGATTAGATTCCAGCCTGTAACTCACTCCCAGGTATCCATTATTCAATATAGAAACCACCCCAAATCCCTCGAATAGATTCCAGCCTGTAACTCACTCCTGGGTATCCATTACTCTATACATAAACCCCCCGAACACCTCGATTAGATTCCAGCCTGTAACTCACTCCCGGGTATCCGTTACTCTATATATAAACCCCCTGAACCCCTCGATTAGATTCCAGCCTGTAACTCACTCCCAGGTATCCATTATTCTATATATAAACCACCCCGAATCCCTCGATTAGATTCCAGCCTGTAACTCACTCCTGGGTATCCATTACTCTATACATAAACCCCCCGAACACCTCGATTAGATTCCAGCCTGTAACTCACTCCCGGGTATCCGTTATTCTATATATAAACCATACGAACCCCTCGATTAGATTCCAGTCTGTAACTCACTCCCGAGTATCCATTATTCTATACATACACCCCTGAATCTCTCGATTAGATTCCAGCCTGTAACTCACTCCCGGGTATCCGTTACTCGATATATAAACCCCCTGAACCCCTCGATTAGATTCCAGCCTATAACTCACTCCTGGGTATCCATTATTCGATACATAAACCCCACGAACACCTCGATTAGATTCCAGCCTGTAACTCACTCCCGGGTATCCATTATTCTATGTATAAACCACCCCGAATCCCTCGATTAGATTCCAGCCTGTAACTCACTCCTGGGTATCCATTATTCTATACATAAACCCCCCGAACCGCTCAATTAGATTCCAGCCTGCAACTCACTCCCGGGTATCCGTTATTCTATATATAGACCCCCGAACCCCATCGATTAGATTCCAGCCTGTAACTCACACCCAAGTATCCGTTACTCGAAATATAAACCCCCTGAACCCCTCGATTAGATTCCAGCCTGTAACTCTCTCCCGGGGATCCGTTATTATATATAAACCCCTCGAACCTCTCGATTAGATTCCAGCCTGTAACTCACTCCCGGGTACCCATTATTCTATATATAAACCCTCCCGAAACCCTTGATTAGATTCCAGCCTGTAACTCATTCCCGGGTATCCATTATTCTATATATAAACCCATGAACCCCACGATTACATTCCAGCCTGTAACTCACTCCCGGGGATCCGTTATTCTATATATAAACCCCTGAAACCCTCGATTAGAATCCAGCCTGTAACTCACTCCCGAGTACCCATTATTCTATATATAAACCCTCCCGAACCCCTTGATTAGATTCCAGCCTGTAACTCATTCCCGGGTATCCATTATTCTATATATAAACCCCTGAACCCCACGATTAGAATCCAGCCTGTAACTCACTCCCGGGTACCCATTATTCTATATATAAACCCTCCCGAACCCCTTGATTAGATTCCAGCCTGTAACTCATTCCTGGGTATCCATTATTCTATTTATAAACCCCTGAACCCCACGATTAGATTCCAGCCTGTAACTCACTCCCGAGTATCCATTATTCTATATATAAACCCCCGAACCACTCGATTAGATTCCAGCCTGTAACTCACTCCCGCGTATCCATTATTCTATATATAAACCCCCGAACCCCACGATTAGATTCCAGCCTGTAACTCACTCCCGGGTATCCATTATTCTATATATAAACTACACGAACCCCTCGATTAGATTCCAGTCTGTAACTCACTCCCGATAATCCATTATTCTGTACATAAACTCCCTGAACCCCTCGATTAGATTCCAGCCTGTAACTCTCTCCCGGGGATCCGTTATTCTATATATAAACCCCCGAAACCCCTCGATTAGAATCCAGCCTGTAACTCACTCCCAGGTATCCGTTACTCTATATATAAACCCCCTGAACACCTCGATTAGATTCCAGCCTGCAACTCACTCCCGGGGATCCGTTATTATATATAAACCCCCCGAACCCCAGTATTAGATTCCAGCCTGTAACTCACTCCCGGGGATCCGTTATTCTATATATAAACCCCCCGAATCCCACGATTAGATTCCAGCCTGTAACTCACTCCCGGGTACCCATTATTCTATATATAAACCCTCCCGAACCCCTTGATTAGATTCCAGCCTGTAACTCACTCCCGGGTATCCATTATTCTATATATAAACCACCAAACCCCTCGATTAGATTCCAGCCTGTAACTCACTCCCGGGGATTCGTTATTCTATATATAAACCCCCCGAACCCCACGATTAGATTCCAGCCTGTAACTCACTCCCGGGTATCCATTATTCTATATATAAACCCCCGAACCCCTCGATTAGAATCCAGCTTGTAACTCACTCCCGGGTACCCATTATTCTATATATAAACCCTCCCGAACCCCTTGATTAGATTCCAGCCTGTAACTCATTCCCGGGTATCCATTATTCTACATATAAACCCCTGAACCACACGATTAGATTCCAGCCTGTACATCACTCCCGAGTATCCATTATTCTATATATAAACCCCCGAACCCCTCGATTAGATTCCAGCCTGTAACTCACTCCCGGGTATCCATTATTCTGTATATAAACCCCCGAATCCCACGATTAGATTCCAGCCTGTAACTCACTCCCGGGTATCCATTATTCTATATATAAACCCCCTGAACCCCTCGATTAGATTCCAGCCTGTAACTCACGCCCAGGTATCCATTATTCCATATATAAACCACCCTGAATCCCTCGATTAGATTCCAGCCTGTAACTCACTCCTGGGTATCCATTACTCTACACATAAACCCCCCGAACACCTCGATTAGATTCCAGCCTGTAACTCACTCCCGGGTATCCGTTATTCTGTATACAAACCATACGAACCCCTCGATTAGATTCCAGTCTGTAACTCACTCCCGAGTATCCATTATTCTATACATAAACCCCTGAACCTCTCGATTAGATTCCAGCCTGTAACTCACTCCCGGGTATCCGTTACTCGATATATAAACCCCCTGAACCCCTCGATTAGATTCCAGCCTGTAACTCACTCCTGGGTATCCATTATTCTATACATAAACCACACGAACACCTCGATTAGATTCCATCCTGTAACTCACTCCCGAGTATCCGTTATTCGATATATAAACCCCCGAAACCCATCGATTAGATTCCAGCCTGTAACTCACTCCCAAGTATCCGTTACTCTATATATAAACCCCCTGAACCCCTCGATTAGATTCCAGCCTGTAACTCTCTCCCGGGGATCCGTTATTATATATAAACCCCCCGAACCCCTCGATTAGATTCCAGCCTGTAACTCACTCCCGGGGATCCGTTATTCTATATATAAACCCCCCGAACCCCACGATTAGATTCCAGCCTGTAACTCACTCCCGGGTATCCATTATTCTATATATAAACCCCCCGAACCCCTCGATTAAAATCCAGCCTGTAACTCACTCCCGGGGATCCGTTATTCTATATATAATCCCCCCGAAACCCACGATTAGATTCCAGCCTGTAACTCACTCCCGAGTATCCGTTATTCTATATATAAACCCCTGAACCCCAGGATTAGATTCCAGCCTTTAACTCACTCCAGGGTATCCATTATTCTATATATAAACCCTCCCGAACCCCTTGATTAGATTCCAGCCTGTAACTCATTCCCGGGTATCCATTATTCTATATATAAACCCCTGAACCCCACGATTAGATTCCAGCCTGTAACTCACTCCCGAGTATCCATTATTCTATATATAAACCCCCGAACCCCTCGATTAGATTCCAGCCTGTAACTCACTCCCGGGGATCCGTTATTCTATATATAAACCCCCAAAACCCTCGATTAGATTCCAGCCTGTAACTCACTCCCGTGTATCCATTATTTTATATATAAACCCCCCGAACTCCTCGATTCGATTCCAGCCTGTAACTCACTCCCGGGTACCCATTATTCTATATATAAACCCTCCCGAACCCCTTGATTAGATTCCAGCCTGTAACTCACTCCCGAGTATCCATTATTCTATATATAAACCCCCGAAACCCCTCGATTAGAATCCAGCCTGTAACTCACTCCCAGGTATCTGTTACTCTATACATAAACCCCCTGAACCCCTCGATTAGAGTCCAGCCTGTAACTCTCTCCCGGGGATCCGTTATTCTATATATAAAACCCCGAACCCCTCGATTAGATTCCAGCCTGTAACTCTCTCACGGGGATCCGTTATTATATATAAACCCCCCGAACCCCTCGATTAGATTCCAGCCTGTTACTCACTCCCGGGGATCCGTTATTCTATATATAAACCCCTGAACCCCACGATTAGATTCCAGCCTGTAACTCACTCCCGGGTATCCATTATTCTATATATAAACCCTCCCGAACCCCTTGATTAGATTCCAGCCTGTAACTCACTCCCGGGTATCCATTATTCTATATATAAACCCCCAAACCCCTCGATTAGAATCCAGCCTGTAACTCACAACCGGGTACCCATTATTCTATATATAAACCCTCCCGAACCCCTTGATTAGTTTCCAGCCTGTAACTCATTCCCGGGTATCCATTATTCTATATATAAACCCCTGAACCCCACGATTAGATTCCAGCCTGTAACTCATTCCCGAGTATCCATTATTCTATATATAAACCCCCGAACCCCACGATTAGATTCCAGCCTGTAACTCACTCCCGGGTATCCATTATTCTATATATAAACCCCCCGAACCCCTCGATTAAAATCCAGCCTGTAACTCACTCCCGGGGATCCGTTATTCTATATATAAACCCCCGAACCCCACGATTAGATTCCAGCCTGTAACTCACTCCCGGGTATCCATTATTCTATATATAAACCCCCCGAATCCCTCGATTAGAATCCAGCCTGTAACTCACTCCCGGGTACCCATTATTCTATTTATAAACCCTCCCGAACCCCTTGATTAGATTCCAGCCTGTAACTCATTCCCGGGTATCCATTATTCTGTACATAAACCCCCTGAACCCCTCGATTAGATTCCAGCCTGTAACTCTCTCCCGGGGATCCGTTATTCTATATATAAACCCCCGAAACCCCTCGATTAGAATCCAGCCTGTAACTCACTCCCGGGTATCCATTATTCTATAGATAAACCCCCGAAACCCTCGATTAGATTCCAGCCTGTAACTCACTCCCGGGTACCCATTATTCTATATATAAACCCTCCCGAACCCCTTGATTAGATTCCAGCCTGTAACTCACTCCCGAGTATCCATTATTCTATATAAACCCCTGAACCCCAGTATTAGATTCCAGCATGTAACTCACTCCTGGGTATCCATTATTCTATATATAAACCCCCGAACCCCTCGATTAGATTCCAGCCTGTAACTCACTCCCGGGTACCCATTATTCTATATATAAACCCTCCCGAACCCCTTGATTAGATTCCAGCCTGTAACTCACTCCCGGGTATCCATTATTCTATATATAAACCACCAAACCCCTCGATTAGATTCCAGCCTGTAACTCACTCCCGGGGATTCGTTATTCTATATATAAACCCCCCGAACCCCACGATTAGATTCCAGCCTGTAACTCACTCCCGGGTATCCATTATTCTATATATAAACCCCCGAACCCCTCGATTAGAATCCAGCTTGTAACTCACTCCCGGGTACCCATTATTCTATATATAAACCCTCCCGAACCCCTTGATTAGATTCCAGCCTGTAACTCATTCCCGGGTATCCATTATTCTACATATAAACCCCTGAACCACACGATTAGATTCCAGCCTGTACATCACTCCCGAGTATCCATTATTCTATATATAAACCCCCGAACCCCTCGATTAGATTCCAGCCTGTAACTCACTCCCGGGTATCCATTATTCTGTATATAAACCCCCGAATCCCACGATTAGATTCCAGCCTGTAACTCACTCCCGGGTATCCATTATTCTATATATAAACCCCCTGAACCCCTCGATTAGATTCCAGCCTGTAACTCACTCCCAGGTATCCATTATTCCATATATAAACCACCCTGAATCCCTCGATTAGATTCCAGCCTGTAACTCACTCCTGGGTATCCATTACTCTACACATAAACCCCCCGAACACCTCGATTAGATTCCAGCCTGTAACTCACTCCCGGGTATCCGTTATTCTGTATACAAACCATACGAACCCCTCGATTAGATTCCAGCCTGTAACTCACTCCCAAGTATCCGTTACTCTATATATAAACCCCCTGAACCCCTCGATTAGATTCCAGCCTGTAACTCTCTCCCGGGCATCCGTTATTATATATAAACCCCCCGAACCCCTCGATTAGATTCCAGCCTGTAACTCACTCCCGGGGATCCGTTATTCTATATATAAACCCCCCGAACCCCACGATTAGATTCCAGCCTGTAACTCACTCCCGGGTATCCATTATTCTATATATAAACCCCCCGAACCCCTCGATTAAAATCCAGCCTGTAACTCACTCCCGGGGATCCGTTATTCTATATATAAACCCCCCGAAACCCACGATTAGATTCCAGCCTGTAACTCACTCCCGAGTATCCGTTATTCTATATATAAACCCCTGAACCCCAGGATTAGATTCCAGCCTTTAACTCACTCCAGGGTATCCATTATTCTATATATAAACCCTCCCGAACCCCTTGATTAGATTCCAGCCTGTAACTCATTCCCGGGTATCCATTATTCTATATATAAACCCCTGAACCCCACGATTAGATTCCAGCCTGTAACTCACTCCCGAGTATCCATTATTCTATATATAAACCCCCGAACCCCTCGATTAGATTCCAGCCTGTAACTCACTCCCGGGGATCCGTTATTCTATATATAAACCCCCAAAACCCTCGATTAGATTCCAGCCTGTAACTCACTCCCGTGTATCCATTATTTTATATATAAACCCCCCGAACTCCTCGATTCGATTCCAGCCTGTAACTCACTCCCGGGTACCCATTATTCTATATATAAACCCTCCCGAACCCCTTGATTAGATTCCAGCCTGTAACTCACTCCCGAGTATCCATTATTCTATATATAAACCCCCGAAACCCCTCGATTAGAATCCAGCCTGTAACTCACTCCCAGGTATCTGTTACTCTATACATAAACCCCCTGAACCCCTCGATTAGAGTCCAGCCTGTAACTCTCTCCCGGGGATCCGTTATTCTATATATAAAACCCCGAACCCCTCGATTAGATTCCAGCCTGTAACTCTCTCACGGGGATCCGTTATTATATATAAACCCCCCGAACCCCTCGATTAGATTCCAGCCTATTACTCACTCCCGGGGATCCGTTATTCTATATATAAACCCCTGAACCCCACGATTAGATTCCAGCCTGTAACTCACTCCCGGGTATCCATTATTCTATATATAAACCCTCCCGAACCCCTTGATTAGATTCCAGCCTGTAACTCACTCCCGGGTATCCATTATTCTATATATAAACCCCCAAACCCCTCGATTAGAATCCAGCCTGTAACTCACAACCGGGTACCCATTATTCTATATATAAACCCTCCCGAACCCCTTGATTAGTTTCCAGCCTGTAACTCATTCCCGGGTATCCATTATTCTATATATAAACCCCTGAACCCCACGATTAGATTCCAGCCTGTAACTCATTCCCGAGTATCCATTATTCTATATATAAACCCCCGAACCCCACGATTAGATTCCAGCCTGTAACTCACTCCCGGGTATCCATTATTCTATATATAAACCCCCCGAACCCCTCGATTAAAATCCAGCCTGTAACTCACTCCCGGGGATCCGTTATTCTATATATAAACCCCTGAAACCCACGATTAGATTCCAGCCTGTAACTCACTCCCGGGTATCAATTATTCTATTGATAAACCCCCGAATCCCTCGATTAGAATCCAGCCTGTAACTCACTCCCGGGTACCCATTATTCTATTTATAAACCCTCCCGAACCCCTTGATTAGATTCCAGCCTGTAACTCATTCCCGGGTATCCATTATTCTGTACATAAACCCCCTGAACCCCTCGATTAGATTCCAGCCTGTAACTCTCTCCCGGGGATCCGTTATTCTATATATAAACCCCCGAAACCCCTCGATTAGAATCCAGCCTGTAACTCACTCCCGGGTATCCATTATTCTATATATAAACCCCCGAAACCCTCGATTAGATTCCAGCCTGTAACTCACTCCCGGGTACCCATTATTCTATATATAAACCCTCCCGAACCCCTTGATTAGATTCCAGCCTGTAACTCACTCCCGGGTATCCATTATTCTATATATAAACCCCCAAACCCCTCGATTAGAATCCAGCCTGTAACTCACTACCGGGTACCCATTATTCTATATATAAACCCTCCCGAACCCCTTGATTAGTTTCCAGCCTGTAACTCATTCCCGGGTATCCATTATTCTATATATAAACCCCTGAACCCCACGATTAGATTCCAGCCTGTAACTCATTCCCGAGTATCCATTATTCTATATATAAACCCCCGAACCCCACGATTAGATTCCAGCCTGTAACTCACTCCCGGGTATCCATTATTCTATATATAAACCCCCCGAACCCCTCGATTAAAATCCAGCCTGTAACTCACTCCCGGGGATCCGTTATTCTATATATAAACACCTGAAACCCACGATTAGATTCCAGCCTGTAACTCACTCCCGGGTATCAATTATTCTATTGATAAACCCCCGAATCCCTCGATTAGAATCCAGCCTGTAACTCACTCCCGGGTACCCATTATTCTATATATAAACCCTCCCGAACCCCTTGATTAGATTCCAGCCTGTAACTCATTCCCGGGTATCCATTATTCTATATATAAACCCCTGAACCCCACGATTAGATTCCAGCCTGTAACTCACTCCCGATTATCCATTATTCTATATATAAACCCCCGAACCCCTCGATTAGATTCCAGTCCTGTAACTCACTCCCGGTTATCCATTATTCTATATATAAACCCCCGAACCCCACGATTAGATTCCAGCCTGTAACTCACTCCCGGGTATCCATTATTCTATATATAAACCACACGAACCCCTCGATTAGATTCCAGTCTGTAACTCACTCCCGAGTATCCATTATTCTGTACATAAACCCCCTGAACCCCTCGATTAGATTCCAGCCTGTAACTCTCTCCCGGGGATCCGTTATTCTATATATAAACCCCCGAAACCCCTCGATTAGAATCCAGCCTGTAACTCACTCCCGGGTATCCATTATTCTATATATAAACCCCCGAAACCCTCGATTAGATTCCAGCCTGTAACTCACTCCCGGGTACCCATTATTCTATATATAAACCCTCCCGAACCCCTTGATTAGATTCCAGCCTGTAACTCACTCCCGGGTATCCATTATTCTATATATAAACCCCTGAACCCCACGATTAGATTCCAGCCTGTAACTCACTCCCGGGGATCCGTTATTCTATATATTAACCCCTGAACCCCTCGATTAGAATCCAGCCTGTAACTCACTCCCGAGTACCCATTATTCTATATATAAATCCTCCCGAACCCCTTGATTAGATTCCAGCCTGGAACTCATTCCCGGGTATCCATTATTCTATATATAAACCGCTGAACCCCACGATTAGATTCCAGCCTGTAACTCACTCCCGAGTATCCATTATTCTATATATAAACCCCCGAAACCCCTCGATTAGAATTCAGCCTGTAACTCACTCCCAGGTATCCGTTACTCTATATATAAATCCACTGAACCCCTCGATTAGATTCCAGCCTGTAACTCACTCCCAGGTATCCATTATTCTTATATAAACCACCCCGAATACCTCGATTAGATTCCAGCCTGTAACTCACACCTGGGTATCCAATATTCGATACATAAACCCCCCGAACACCTCGATTAGATTCCAGCCTGTAACTCACTCCCGGGTATCCATTATTCTATTTATAAACCATACGAACCCCTCGATTAGATTCCAGTCTGTAACTCACTCCTGAGTATCCGTTACTCTATATATAAACCCCCTGAACCACTCGATTAGATTCCAGCCTGTAACTCACTCCCAGTTATCCATTATTCTATATATAAACCACCCCGAATCCCCCGATTGGAGTCCAGCCTGTAACTCATTCCTGGGTATCCATTATTCTATATATAAACCACCCCGAACACCTCGATTAGATTCCAGCCTGTAACTCACTCCCGGCTATCCATTATTCTATATATAAACCACCCCGAATCCCTCGATTAGATTCCAGCCTGTAACTCACTCCTGGGTATCCATTATTCTATGCATAAACCCCCCGACCCGCTCGATTAGATTCCAGCCTGTAACTCACTCTCGGGTATCTATTATTCTACATATAAACCCCCCGAACCTCTCGATTAGATTCCAACCTGTAACTCACTCCCGGGTGTCCGTTATTCTATATATAAACCCCCCGAACCCCACAATTAGATTCCAGCCTGTAACTCACTCCCAGGTATCTGTTATTCTATATATAAACCCCCGAAACCCCTCGATTAGAATTCAGCCTGTAACTCACTCCCAGGTATCCGTTACTCTATATATAAACCCCCTGAACCCCTTGATTAGATTCCAGCCTGTAACTCCCTCCCAGGTATCCATTATTCTATATGTAAAACACCCCGAATCCATCGATTAGATTCCAGCCTGTAACTCACTCCCGGGTATCCATTATTCTATTTATAAACCATACGAACCCCTCTATTAGATTCCAGTCTGTAACTCACTCCCGAGTATCCATTATTCGATACATAAACCCCTGAACCTCTCGATTAGATTCCAGCCTGTAACTCACTCCCGGGTATCCGTTACTCTATATATAAACCCCCTGAACCCCTCGATTAGATTCCAGCCTGTAACTCACTCCCGGGTATCCATTATTCTATATATAAACCCCCAAACCCCTCGATTAGAATCCAGCCTGCAACTCACTCCCGGGTACCCATTATTCTATATATAAACCCTCCCGAACCCCTTGATTAGATTCCAGCCTGTAACTCATTCCCGTGTATCCATTATTCTATATATAATCCGCTGAACCCCACGATTAGATTCCAGCCTGTAACTCACTCCCGAGTATCCATTATTCGATATATAAACCCCCGAACCGCTCGATTAGATTCCAGCCTGTAACTCACTCCCGGGTATCCATTATTCTATATATAAACCCCCGAACCCCACGATTAGATTCCAGCCTGTAACTCACTCCCGGGTATCCATTATTCTATATATAAACCCCCGAACCCCACGATTAGATTCCAGCCTGTAACTCACTCCCAGGTATCCATTATTCTATATATAAACCACCCCGAATCCCTCGATTAGATTCCAGCCTGTAACTCACTCCTGGGTATCCATTACTCTATACATAAACCCGCCGAACACCTCGATTAGATTCCAGCCTGTAACTCACTCCCGGGTATCCGTTATTCTATATATAATCCATACGAACCCCTCGATTAGATTCCAGTCTGTAACTCACTCCCGAGGATTCATTATTCTATACATAAACCCCTGAACCTCTCGATTAGATTCCAGCCTGTAACTCACTCCCGGGTATCCGTTACTCGATATATAAACCACACCGAATCCCCCGATTAGATTCCAGCCTGTAACTCACTCCCGGGTATCCGTTATTCTATATATAATCCATACGAACCCCTCGATTAGATTTCAGTCTGTAACTCACTCCCGAGGATTCATTATTCTATACATAAACCCCTGAACCTCTCGATTAGATTCCAGCCTGTAACTCACTCCCGGGGATCCGTTATGCGATATATAAACCCCCTGAAACCCACGATTAGATTCCAGCCTGTAACTCACACCCGAGTATCCATTATTCTATATATAAACCCCCGAACCCCTCGATTAGATTCCAGCCTGTAACTCACTCCCGGGTATCCATTATTCTATATATAAACCCCGGAATCCCACGATTAGATTCCAGCCTGTAACTCACTCCCGGGTATCCATTATTCTATATATAAACCCCCGAACCCCACGATTAGATTCCAGCCTGTAACTCACTCCCAGGTATCCATTATTCGATATATAAACCACCCCGAATCCCTCGATTAGATTCCAGCCTGTAACTCACTCCTGGGTATCCATTACTCTATACATAAACCCGCCGAACACCTCGATTAGATTCCAGCCTGTAACTCACTCCCGAGTATCCATTATTCTATACATACACACCTGAACTTCTCGATTAGATTCCAGCCTGTAACTCACTCCCGGGTATCCGTTACTCGATATATAAACGCCCTGAAGCCCTCGATTAGATTCCAGCCTGTAACTCACTCCCAGTTATCCATTATTCTATATATAAACCACACCGAATCCCCCGATTAGATTCCAGCCTGTAACTCACTCCTGGGTATCCATTATTCTATACATAAACCCCACGAACACCTCGATTAGATTCCAGCCTGCAACTCACTCCTGGGTATCCATTGTTCTATATATAAACCCCCCGAACCTCTCGATTAGATTCCAGCCTGTAACTCACTCCCGGGGATCCGTTGTTCGATATATAAACCCCCTGAACCCCTCGATTAGATTCCAGCCTGTAACTCACTCCCGGGGATCCTTTATTCTATATATAAACCCCAAAACCCTCGATTAGATTCCAGCTTGTAACTCACTCCCGGGTATCCATTATTCTATATATAAACCCCCGAACCCCTCGATTAGAATCCAGCCTGTAACTCACTCCCGGGTACCCATTATTCTATATATAAAGCCTCCCGAACCCCTTGATTAGATTCCAGCCTGTAACTCATTCCCGGGTATCCATTATTCTATATAAAAACCACTGAACCACAAATTAGATTCCAGCCTGTGCATCACTCCCGAGTATCCATTATTCTATATATAAACCCCCGAACCCCTCGATTAGATTCCAGCCTGTAACTCACTCCCGGGTATCCATTATTCTATATATAAACCCCCGAACCCCACGATTAGATTCCAGCCTGTAACTCACTCCCGGGTATCCATTATTCTATATATAAACCACACGAACCCCTCGATTAGATTCCAGTCTGTAACTCACTCCCGAGTATCCATTATTCTGTACATAAACCCCCCGAACCTCTCGATTAGATTCCAGCCTGTAACACACTCCCGGGTATCCGTTACTCCATATATAAACCCCCTGAACCCCTCGATTAGATTCTAGCCTGTAACTATCTCCCAGGTATCCATTAATCTATATATAAACCCCGAACCCCTCGATTAGATTCCAGCCTGTAACTCACTCCCGGGTATCCATTATTCTATATATAAACCCCGGAATCCCACGATTAGATTCCAGCCTGTAACTCACTCCCGGGTATCCATTATTCTATATATAAACCCCCGAACCCCACGATTAGATTCCAGCCTGTAACTCACTCCCAGGTATCCATTATTCGATATATAAACCACCCCGAATCCCTCGATTAGATTCCAGCCTGTAACTCACTCCTGGGTATCCATTACTCTATACATAAACCCGCCGAACACCTCGATTAGATTCCAGCCTGTAACTCACTCCCGAGTATCCATTATTCTATACATACACACCTGAACTTCTCGATTAGATTCCAGCCTGTAACTCACTCCCGGGTATCCGTTACTCGATATATAAACGCCCTGAAGCCCTCGATTAGATTCCAGCCTGTAACTCACTCCCAGTTATCCATTATTCTATATATAAACCACACCGAATCCCCCGATTAGATTCCAGCCTGTAACTCACTCCTGGGTATCCATTATTCTATACATAAACCCCACGAACACCTCGATTAGATTCCAGCCTGCAACTCACTCCTGGGTATCCATTGTTCTATATATAAACCCCCCGAACCTCTCGATTAGATTCCAGCCTGTAACTCACTCCCGGGGATCCGTTGTTCGATATATAAACCCCCTGAACCCCTCGATTAGATTCCAGCCTGTAACTCACTCCCGGGGATCCTTTATTCTATATATAAACCCCAAAACCCTCGATTAGATTCCAGCTTGTAACTCACTCCCGGGTATCCATTATTCTATATATAAACCCCCGAACCCCTCGATTAGAATCCAGCCTGTAACTCACTCCCGGGTACCCATTATTCTATATATAAAGCCTCCCGAACCCCTTGATTAGATTCCAGCCTGTAACTCATTCCCGGGTATCCATTATTCTATATAAAAACCACTGAACCACAAGATTAGAATCCAGCCTGTGCATCACTCCCGAGTATCCATTATTCTATATATAAACCCCCGAACCCCTCGATTAGATTCCAGCCTGTAACTCACTCCCGGGTATCCATTATTCTATATATAAACCCCCGAACCCCACGATTAGATTCCAGCCTGTAACTCACTCCCGGGTATCCATTATTCTATATATAAACCACACGAACCCCTCGATTAGATTCCAGTCTGTAACTCACTCCCGAGTATCCATTATTCTGTACATAAACCCCCCGAACCTCTCGATTAGATTCCAGCCTGTAACACACTCCCGGGTATCCGTTACTCCATATATAAACCCCCTGAACCCCTCGATTAGATTCTAGCCTGTAACTATCTCCCAGGTATCCATTAATCTATATATAAACCCCGAACCCCTCGATTAGATTCCAGCCTGTAACTCACTCCCGGGTATCCATTATTCTATATATAAACCCCCGAACCCCACGATTAGATTCCAGCCTGTAACTCACTCCCGGGTATCCATTATTCTATATATAAACCCCCGAACCCCACGATTAGATTCCAGCCTGTAACTCACTCCCAGGTATCCATTATTCTATATATAAACCACCCCGAATCCCTCGATTAGATTCCAGTCTGTAACTCACTCCTGGGTATCCATTACTTTATACATAAACCCCCCGAACACCTCGATTAGATTCCAGCCTGGAACTCACTCCCGGGTATCCGTTATTCTATATATAATCCATACGAACCCCTCGATTAGATTCCAGTCTGTAACTCACTCCCGAGTATTCATTACTATACATAAACCCCTGAACCCCTCGATTAGATTCCAGCCTGTAACTCACTCCCGGGTATCCGTTACTCGATATATAAACGCCCTGAAGCCCTCGATTAGATTCCAGCCTGTATCTCACTCCCAGGTATCCATTATTCTATATATAAACCACACCGAATCCCCCGATTAGATTCCAGCCTGTAACTCACTCCTGGGTATCCATTATTCTATACATAAATCCACGAACACCTCGATTAGATTCCAGCCTGCAACTCACTCCCGGGTATCCATTATTCTATATATAAACCACCCCGAATCCCTCGATTAGATTCCAGCCTGTAACTCACTCCTGGATATCCATTATTCTGTACATAAACCCCCCGAACCTCTCGATTAGATTCCAGCCTGTAACTCACTCCCGGGGATCCGTTATTCGATATATAAACCCCCTTATACCCACGAGTAGATTCCAGCCTGTAACTCACTCCCGAGTATCAATTATTCTATATATAAACCCCTCAACCCCAGGATTAGATTCCAGCCTGTAACTCACTCCCGGGTATCCATTATTCTATATATAAACCCACGAACCCCTCGATTAGATTCCAGCCTGTAACTCACTCCCGGGGATCCTTTATTCTATATATGAACCCCAAAACCCTCGATTAGATTCCAGCTTGTAACTCACTCCCGGGTATCCATTATTCTATATATAAACCCCCGAACCCCTCGATTAGAATCCAGCCTGTAACTCACTCCCGGGTACCCATTATTCTATATATAAACCCTCCCGAACCCCTTGATTAGATTCCAGCCTGTAACTCATTCCCGGGTATCCATTATTCTATATATAAACCCCTGAACCACACGATTAGATTCCAGCCTGTACATCACTCCCGAGTATCCATTATTCTATATATAAACCCCGAACCCCTCGATTAGATTCCAGCCTGTAACTCACTCCCGGGTATCCATTATTCTATATATAAACCCCCGAACCCCACGATTAGATTCCAGCCTGTAACTCACTCCCGGGTATCCATTATTCTATACATAAACCACACGAACCCCTCGATTAGATTCCAGTCTGTAACTCACTCCCGAGTATCCATTATTCTGTACATAAACCCCCCGAACCTCTCGATTAGATTCCAGCCTGTAACACACTCCCGGGTATCCGTTACTCTACATATAAACCCCCTGAACCCCTCGATTAGATTCCAGCCTGTAACTCACTCCCAGGTATCCATTATTCAATATATAAACCACCCCAAATCCCTCGAATAGATTCCAGCCTGTAACTCACTCCTGGGTATCCATTACTCTATACATAAACCCCCCGAACACCTCGATTAGATTCCAGCCTGTAACTCACTCCCGGGTATCCGTTACTCTATATATAAACCCCCTGAACCCCTCGATTAGATTCCAGCCTGTAACTCACTCCCAGGTATCCATTATTCTATATATAAACCACCCCGAATCCCTCGATTAGATTCCAGCCTGTAACTCACTCCCGGGTATCCATTATTCTATATATAAACCCACGAACCCCTCGATTAGATTCCAGCCTGTAACTCACTCCCGGGGATCCTTTATTCTATATATGAACCCCAAAACCCTCGATTAGATTCCAGCTTGTAACTCACTCCCGGGTATCCATTATTCTATATATAAACCCCCGAACCCCTCGATTAGAATCCAGCCTGTAACTCACTCCCGGGTACCCATTATTCTATATATAAACCCTCCCGAACCCCTTGATTAGATTCCAGCCTGTAACTCATTCCCGGGTATCCATTATTCTATATATAGACCCCTGAACCACACGATTAGATTCCAGCCTGTACATCACTCCCGAGTATCCATTATTCTATATATAAACCCCCGAACCCCTCGATTAGATTCCAGCCTGTAACTCACTCCCGGGTATCCATTATTCTATATATAAACCCCCGAACCCCACGATTAGATTCCAGCCTGTAACTCACTCCCGGGTATCCATTATTCTATACATAAACCACACGAACCCCTCGATTAGATTCCAGTCTGTAACTCACTCCCGAGTATCCATTATTCTGTACATAAACCCCCCGAACCTCTCGATTAGATTCCAGCCTGTAACACACTCCCGGGTATCCGTTACTCTACATATAAACCCCCTGAACCCCTCGATTAGATTCCAGCCTGTAACTCACTCCCAGGTATCCATTATTCAATATAGAAACCACCCCAAATCCCTCGAATAGATTCCAGCCTGTAACTCACTCCCGGGTATCCGTTACTCTATATATAAACCCCCTGAACCCCTCGATTAGATTCCAGCCTGTAACTCACTCCCAGGTATCCATTATTCTATATATAAACCACCCCGAATCCCTCGATTAGATTCCAGCCTGTAACTCACTCCTGGGTATCCATTACTCTATACATAAACCCCCCGAACACCTCGATTAGATTCCAGCCTGTAACTCACTCCCGGGTATCCATTATTCTATATATAAACCCCCGAACCCCTCGATTAGAATCCAGCTTGTAACTCACTCCCGGGTACCCATTATTCTATATATAAACCCTCCCGAACCCCTTGATTAGATTCCAGCCTGTAACTCATTCCCGGGTATCCATTATTCTACATATAAACCCCTGAACCACACGATTAGATTCCAGCCTGTACATCACTCCCGAGTATCCATTATTCTATATATAAACCCCCGAACCCCTCGATTAGATTCCAGCCTGTAACTCACTCCCGGGTATCCATTATTCTGTATATAAACCCCCGAATCCCACGATTAGATTCCAGCCTGTAACTCACTCCCGGGTATCCATTATTCTATATATAAACCCCCTGAACCCCTCGATTAGATTCCAGCCTGTAACTCACTCCCAGGTATCCATTATTCCATATATAAACCACCCTGAATCCCTCGATTAGATTCCAGCCTGTAACTCACTCCTGGGTATCCATTACTCTACACATAAACCCCCCGAACACCTCGATTAGATTCCAGCCTGTAACTCACTCCCGGGTATCCGTTATTCTGTATATAAACCATACGAACCCCTCGATTAGATTCCAGTCTGTAACTCACTCCCGAGTATCCATTATTCTATACATAAACCCCTGAACCTCTCGATTAGATTCCAGCCTGTAACTCACTCCCGGGTATCCGTTACTCGATATATAAACCCCCTGAACCCCTCGATTAGATTCCAGCCTGTAACTCACTCCTGGGTATCCATTATTCTATACATAAACCACACGAACACCTCGATTAGATTCCATCCTGTAACTCACTCCCGAGTATCCGTTATTCGATATATAAACCCCCGAAACCCATCGATTAGATTCCAGCCTGTAACTCACTCCCAAGTATCCGTTACTCTATATATAAACCCCCTGAACCCCTCGATTAGATTCCAGCCTGTAACTCTCTCCCGGGGATCCGTTATTATATATAAACCCCCCGAACCCCTCGATTAGATTCCAGCCTGTAACTCACTCCCGGGGATCCGTTATTCTATATATAAACCCCCCGAACCCCACGATTAGATTCCAGCCTGTAACTCACTCCCGGGTATCCATTATTCTATATATAAACCCCCCGAACCCCTCGATTAAAATCCAGCCTGTAACTCACTCCCGGGGATCCGTTATTCTATATATAATCCCCCCGAAACCCACGATTAGATTCCAGCCTGTAACTCACTCCCGAGTATCCGTTATTCTATATATAAACCCCTGAACCCCAGGATTAGATTCCAGCCTTTAACTCACTCCAGGGTATCCATTATTCTATATATAAACCCTCCCGAACCCCTTGATTAGATTCCAGCCTGTAACTCATTCCCGGGTATCCATTATTCTATATATAAACCCCTGAACCCCACGATTAGATTCCAGCCTGTAACTCACTCCCGAGTATCCATTATTCTATATATAAACCCCCGAACCCCTCGATTAGATTCCAGCCTGTAACTCACTCCCGGGGATCCGTTATTCTATATATAAACCCCCAAAACCCTCGATTAGATTCCAGCCTGTAACTCACTCCCGTGTATCCATTATTTTATATATAAACCCCCCGAACTCCTCGATTCGATTCCAGCCTGTAACTCACTCCCGGGTACCCATTATTCTATATATAAACCCTCCCGAACCCCTTGATTAGATTCCAGCCTGTAACTCACTCCCGAGTATCCATTATTCTATATATAAACCCCCGAAACCCCTCGATTAGAATCCAGCCTGTAACTCACTCCCAGGTATCTGTTACTCTATACATAAACCCCCTGAACCCCTCGATTAGAGTCCAGCCTGTAACTCTCTCCCGGGGATCCGTTATTCTATATATAAAACCCCGAACCCCTCGATTAGATTCCAGCCTGTAACTCTCTCCCGGGGATCCGTTATTATACATAAACCCCCCGAACCCCTCGATTAGATTCCAGCCTGTAACTCTCTCCCGGGGATCCGTTATTATATATAAACCCCTGAACCCCACGATTAGATTCCAGCCTGTAGCTCACTCCCGGGTATCCATTATTCTATATATAAACCCTCCCGAACCCCTTGATTAGATTCCAGCCTGTAACTCACTCCCGGGTATCCATTATACTTTATATAAACCCCCAAACCCCTCGATTAGAATCCAGCCTGTAACTCACAACCGGGTACCCATTATTCTATATATAAACCCTCCCGAACCCCTTGATTAGTTTCCAGCCTGTAACTCATTCCCGGGTATCCATTATTCTATATATAAACCCCTGAACCCCACGATTAGATTCCAGCCTGTAACTCATTCCCGAGTATCCATTATTCTATATATAAACCCCCGAACCCCACGATTAGATTCCAGCCTGTAACTCACTCCCGGGTATCCATTATTCTATATATAAACCCCCCGAACCCCTCGATTAAAATCCAGCCTGTAACTCACTCCCGGGGATCCGTTATTCTATATATAAACCCCTGAAACCCACGATTAGATTCCAGCCTGTAACTCACTCCCGGGTATCAATTATTCTATTGATAAACCCCCGAATCCCTCGATTAGAATCCAGCCTGTAACTCACTCCCGGGTACCCATTATTCTATTTATAAACCCTCCCGAACCCCTTGATTAGATTCCAGCCTGTAACTCATTCCCGGGTATCCATTATTCTGTACATAAACCCCCTGAACCCCTCGATTAGATTCCAGCCTGTAACTCTCTCCCGGGGATCCGTTATTCTATATATAAACCCCCGAAACCCCTCGATTAGAATCCAGCCTGTAACTCACTCCCGGGTATCCATTATTCTATATATAAACCCCCGAAACCCTCGATTAGATTCCAGCCTGTAACTCACTCCCGGGTACCCATTATTCTATATATAAACCCTCCCGAACCCCTTGATTAGATTCCAGCCTGTAACTCACCCCCGGGTATCCATTATTCTATATATAAACCCCCAAACCCCTCGATTAGAATCCAGCCTGTAACTCACTACCGGGTACCCATTATTCGATATATAAACCCTCCCGAACCCCTTGATTAGTTTCCAGCCTGTAACTCATTCACGGGTATCCATTATTCTATATATAAACCCCTGAACCCCACGATTAGATTCCAGCCTGTAACTCATTCCCGAGTATCCATTATTCTATATATAAACCCCCGAACCCCACGATTAGATTCCAGCCTGTAACTCACTCCCGGGTATCCATTATTCTATATATAAACCCCCCGAACCCCTCGATTAAAATCCAGCCTGTAACTCACTCCCGGGGATCCGTTATTCTATATATAAGCACCTGAAACCCACGATTAGATTCCAGCCTGTAACTCACTCCCGGGTATCAATTATTCTATTGATAAACCCCCGAATCCCTCGATTAGAATCCAGCCTGTAACTCACTCCCGGGTACCCATTATTCTATATATAAACCCTCCCGAACCCCTTGATTAGATTCCAGCCTGTAACTCATTCCCGGGTATCCATTATTCTATATATAAACCCCTGAACCCCACGATTAGATTCCAGCCTGTAACTCACTCCCGATTATCCATTATTCTATATATAAACCCCCGAACCCCTCGATTAGATTCCAGTCCTGTAACTCACTCCCGGTTATCCATTATTCTATATATAAACCCCCGAACCCCACGATTAGATTCCAGCCTGTAACTCACTCCCGGGTATCCATTATTCTATATATAAACCACACGAACCCCTCGATTAGATTCCAGTCTGTAACTCACTCCCGAGTATCCATTATTCTGTACATAAACCCCCTGAACCCCTCGATTAGATTCCAGCCTGTAACTCTCTCCCGGGGATCCGTTATTCTATATATAAACCCCCGAAACCCCTCGATTAGAATCCAGCCTGCAACTCACTCCCGGGTATCCATTATTCTATATATAAACCCCCGAAACCCTCGATTAGATTCCAGCCTGTAACTCACTCCCGGGTACCCATTATTCTATATATAAACCCTCCCGAACCCCTTGATTAGATTCCAGCCTGTAACTCACTCCCGGGTATCCATTATTCTATATATAAACCCCTGAACCCCACGATTAGATTCCAGCCTGTAACTCACTCCCGGGGATCCGTTATTCTATATATTAACCCCTGAACCCCTCGATTAGAATCCAGCCTGTAACTCACTCCCGAGTACCCATTATTCTATATATAAATCCTCCCGAACCCCTTGATTAGATTCCAGCCTGGAACTCATTCCCGGGTATCCATTATTCTATATATAAACCGCTGAACCCCACGATTAGATTCCAGCCTGTAACTCACTCCCGAGTATCCATTATTCTATATATAAACCCCCGAACCCCTCGATTAGATTCCAGCCTGTAACTCACTCCCGGGGATCCGTTATTCTATACATAAACCCCCAAAACCCTCGATTAGATTCCAGCCTGTAACTCACTCCCGGGTATCCATTATTCTATATATAAACCCCCGAACCCCTCGATTAGAATCCAGCCTGTAACTCACTCCGGGGTACCCATTATTCTATATATAAACCCTCCCGAACCCCTTGATTAGATTCAAGCCTGTAACTCTTCCTGGGTATCCATTATTCTATATATAAACCCCTGAACCCCACGATTAGATTCCAGCCTGTAACTCACTCCCGAGTATCCATTATTCTATATATAAACCCCCGAACCGCTCGATTAGATTCTAGCCTGTAACTCTCTCCCGGGTATCCATTATTCTATGTATAAACCCACGAACCCCTCGAATAGATTCCAGCCTGTAACTCACTCCCAGGGATCCGTTATTCTATATATAAGCCCCCAAATCCCTCGATTAGATTCCAGCCTGTAACTCACTCACGGGTATCCATTATTCTATATATAAACCCCCCGAACCTCTCGATTAGATTCCAGCCTGTAACTCATTCCCGGGTATCCATTATTCTATATATAAACCCCTGCACCCCACGATTAGATTCCAGCCTGTAACTCACTCCCGGGGATCCGTTATTCTATATATAAACCCCCAAAACCCTCGATTAGATTCCAGCCTGCAACTCACTCCCGGGTATCCATTATTCTATATATAAATCCCTGAACACCTCGATTAGAATCCAGCCTGTAACTCACTCTCGAGTACCCATTATTCTATATCTAAACCCTCCCGAACCCCTTGATTAGATTCCAGCCTGGAACTCATTCCCGGGTATCCATTATTCTATGTATAAACCCACGAACCCCTCGATTAGATTCCAGCCTGTAACTCACTCCCGGGGATCCGTTATTCTATATATAAACCCTCAAACCACTCGATTAGATTCCAGCCTGTAACTCACTCCCGGGTATCAATTATTCTGTCGATAAACCCCCGAATCCCTCGATTAGAATCCGGCCTGTAACTCACTCCCGGGTACCCATTATTCTATATATAAACCCTCCCGAACCCCTTGATTAGATTCCAGCCTGTAACTCATTCCCGGGTATCCATTATTCTATATATAAACCCCTGAATCCCACGATTAGATTCCAGCCTGTAACTCACTCCCGCGTATCCATTATTCTATATATAAACCCCCGAACCCCTCGATTAGATTCCAGCCTGTAACTCACTCCCGGGGATCCATTATTCTATATATAAACCCCCGAAACCCTCGATTATATTCCAGCCTGTAACTCACTCCCGGGTACCCATTATTCTATATATAAACCCTCCCGAACCCCTTGATTAGATTCCAGCCTGTAACTCACTCCCGGGTATCCATTATTCTATATATAAACCCCTGAACCCCACGATTAGATTCCAGCCTGTAACTCACTCCCGGGGATCCGTTATTCTATATATTAACCCCTGAACCCCTCGATTAGAATCCAGCCTGTAACTCACTCCCGAGTACCCATTATTCTATATATAAATACTCCCGAACCCCTTGATTAGATTCCAGCCTGGAACTCATTCCCGGGTATCCATTATTCTATATATAAACCGCTGAACCCCACGATTAGATTCCAGCCTGTAACTCACTCCCGAGTATCCATTATTCTATATATAAACCCCCGAACCCCTCGATTAGATTCCAGCCTGTAACTCACTCCCGGGTACCCATTATTCTATATATAAACCCTCCCAAACCCCTTGATTAGATTCCAGCCTGTAACTCATTCCCGGGTATCCGTTATTCGATATATAAACCCCTGAACCCCTCGATTAGATTCCAGCCTGTAACTCACTCCCGAGTATCCATTATTCTATAGATAAACCCCCGAACCCCTCGATTAGATTCCAGCCTGTAACTCACTCCCGGGTATCCATTATTCTATATATAAACCCTCCCGAACCCCTTGATTAGATTCCAGCCAGTAACTCATTCCCGGGTATTCATTATTCTATATATAAACCACCAAACCCCTCGATTAGATTCCAGCCTGTAACTCACTCCCGGGGATTCGTTATTCTATATATAAACCCCCCGAACCCCACGATTAGATTCCAGCCTGTAACTCACTCCCGGGTATCCATTATTCCATATATAAACCACCGAACCCCTCGATTAGAATCCAGCCTGCAACTCACTCCCGGGTACCCATTATTCTATATATAAACCCTCCCGAACTCCTTGATTAGATTCCAGCATGTAACTCATTCCTGGGTATCCATTATTCTATATATAAACCCCTGAACCCCACGATTAGATTCCAGCCTGTAACTCACTCCCGAGTATCCATTATTCTATATATAAACCCCCGAACCCCTCGATTAGATTCCAGCCTGTAACTCACTCCCGGGTATCCATTATTCTATATATAAACCCCCGAACCCCACGATTAGATTCCAGCCTGTAACTCACTCCCGGGTATCCATTATTCTATATATAAACCACACGAACCCCTCGATTAGATTCCAGTCTGTAACTCACTCCCGAGTATCCATTATTCTGTACATAAACCCCCTGAACCCCTCGATTAGATTCCAGCCTGTAACTCTCTCCCGGGGATCCGTTATTCTATATATAAACCCCCGAAACCCCTCGATTAGAATCCAGCCTGTAACTCACTCCCAGGTATCCGTTACTCTATATATAAACCCCCTGAACACCTCGATTAGATTCCAGCCTGTAACTCTCTCCCGGGGATCCGTTATTATATATAAACCCCCCGAACCCCTCGATTAGATTCCAGCATGTAACTCACTCCCGGGGATCCGTTATTCTATATATAAACCCCCCGAATCCCACGATTAGATTCCAGCCTGTAACTCACTCCCGAGTATCCGTTATTCTATATATAAACCCCCGAACCACTCGATTAGATTCCAGCCTGTAACTCACTCCCGGGTACCCATTATTCTATATATAAACCCCCGAACCCCTCGATTAGATTCCAGCCTGTAACTCACTCCCGGGTACCCATTATTCTATATATAAACCCTCCCGAACCCCTTGATTAGATTCCAGCCTGTAACTCACTCCCGGGTATCCATTATTCTATATATAAACCCACCAAACCCCTCGATTAGATTCCAGCCTGTAACTCACTCCCGGGGATTCGTTATTCCATATATAAACCCCCGAACCCCTCGATTAGAATCCAGCTTGTAACTCACTCCCGGGTACCCATTATTCTATATATAAACTCTCCCGAACCCCTTGATTAGATTCCAGCCTGTAACTCATTCCCGGGTATCCATTATTCTTTATATAAACCCCTGAACCACACGATTAGATTCCAGCCTGTACATCACTCCCGAGTATCCATTATTCTATATATAAACTCCTGAACCCCAGGATTAGATTCCAGCCTGTAACTCTCTCCCGGGGATCCGTTATTATATATAAACCCCCCGAACCCCTCGATTAGATTCCAGCCTGTAACTCACTCCCGGGGATTCGTTATTCTATATATAAACCCCCCGAACCCCACGATTAGATTCCAGCCTGTAACTCACTCCCGGGGATCCGTTATTCTATATATAAACCCACGAACCCCTCGATTAGAATCCAGCTTGTAACTCACTCCCGGGTACCCATTATTCTATATATAAGCCCCCAAATTCCTCGATTAGATCCCAGCCTGTAACTCACTCCCGGGTATCCATTATTCTACATATAAACCCCCAAACCCCTCGATTAGAATCCAGCCTGTAACTCACTCCCGGGTACCCATTATTCTATATATAAACCCTCCCGAACCCCTTGATTAGATTCCATCCTGTAACTCACTCCCGAGTATCCATTATTCTATATATAAACCCCCGAACCCCACGATTAGATTCCAGCCTGTAACTCACTCACGGGTATCCATTATTCTATATATAAACCCCCCGAACCCCTCGATTGAAATCCAGCCTGTAACTCACTCCCGAGTATCCGTTATTCTATATATAAACCCCTGAACCCCAGGATTAGATTCCAGCCTGTAACTCACTCCCGGGTATCCATTATTCTATCTATAAACCCACGAACCCCTCGATTAGATTCCAGTCTGTAACTCACTCCCGGGTATCAATTATTCTATAGATAAACCCCCGAATCCCTCGATTAGAATCCAGCCTGTAACTCACTCCCGGGTACCCATTATTCTATGTATAAACCCTCCCGAACCCCTTGATTAGATTCCAGCCTGTAACTCATTCCCGGGTATACATTATTCTATATATAAACCCCTGCACCCCACGATTAGATTCCAGCCTGTAACTCACTCCCGGGGATCCATTATTCTTTATATAAACCCCTGAACCACACGATTAGATTCCAGCCTGTACATCACTCCCGAGTATCCATTATTCTATATATAAACCCCTGAACCCCAGGATTAGATTCCAGCCTGTAACTCTCTCCCGGGGATCCGTTATTATATATAAACCCCCCGAACCCCTCGATCAGATTCCAGCCTGTAACTCACTCCCTGGGATCCGTTATTCTATATATAAACCCCCCGAACCCCACGATTAGATTCCAGCCTGTAACTCACTCCCGGGTATCCATTATTCTATGTATAAACCCACGAACCCCTCGAATAGATTCCAGCCTGTAACTCACTCCCGGGGATCCGTTATTCTATATATAAGCCCCCAAATCCCTCGATTAGATCCCAGCCTGTAACTCACTCCCGGGTATCCATTATTCTACATATAAACCCCCAAACCCATCGATTAGAATCCAGCCTGTAACTCACTCACGGGTATCCATTATTCTATATATAAACCCCCCCGAACCCCTCGATTAAAATCCAGCCTGTAACTCACTCCCGAGTATCCGTTATTCTATATATAAACCCCCGAATCCCTCGATTAGAATCCAGCCTGTAACTCACTCCCGGGTACCCATTATTCGAGATATAAACCCTCCCGAACCCCTTGATTAGATTCCAGCCTGTAACTCATTCCCGGGTATCCATTATTCTATATATAAACCCTGAACGCCTCGATTAGATTCCAGCCTGTAACTCACTCCCGGGGATCCGTTATTCTATCTGTAAACCCCCAAAACCCTCGATTAGATTCCAGCCTGTAACTCACTCCCGGGTATCCATTATTCTATATATAAACCCCTGAACCCCTCGATTAAAATCCAGCCTGTAACTCACTCCCGAGTACCCATTATTCTATATATAAACCCTCCTGAACCCCTTGATTAGATTCCAGCCTGTAACTCATTCCCGGGTATCCATTATTCTATATATAAACCCCTGAACCCCACGATTAGATTCCAGCCTGTAACTCACTCCCGAGTATCCATTATTCTATATATAAACCCCCGAACCCCTCGATTAGATTCCAGCCTGTAACTCACTCCCGGGGATCCGTTATTCTATGTATAAACCCCCAAAACCCTCGATTAGATTTCAGCCTGTAACTCACTCCCGGGTATCCATTATTCTATATATAAACCCCCGAACCCCTCGATTAGAATCCAGCCTGTAACTCACTTCCGGGTACCCATTATTCTATGCATAAACCCTCCCGAACCCCTTGATTAGATTCCAGCCTGTAACTCATTCCCGGGTATCCATTATTCTATATATAAACCCCTGAACCCCACGATTAGATTCCAGCCTGTAACTCACTCCCGAGTATCCATTATTCTATATATAAACCCCCAAACCCCTCGATTAGATTCCAGCCTGTAACTCACTCCCGGGTATCCATTATTCTATATATAAACCCCCGAACCCCACGATTAGATTCCAGTCTGTAACTCACTCCCGGGTATGCATTATTCTATATATAAACCACACGAACCCCTCGATTAGATTCCAGTCTGTAACTCACTCCCGAGTATCCATTATTCGACATATAAACCCCCCGAACCCCTCGATTAGATTCCAGCCTGTAACTCTCTCCCGGGGATCCGTTATTATATATAAACCCCCCGAACCCCTCGATTAGATTCCAGCCTGTAACTCACTCCCGGGGATCCGTTATTCTATATATAAACCCCCCGAATCCCACGATTAGATTCCAGCCTGTAACTCACTCCCGAGTATCCATTATTCTTTCTATAAACACCTGAACCCCAGGATTAGATTCCAGCCTGTAACTCAGTCCCGGGTATCCATTATTTTATATATAAAACCCCAAACCCCTTGATTAGATTCCAGCCTGTAACTCACTCCAGGGTATCCATTATTCTATATATAAACCACCAAACCCCTCGATTAGAATCCAGCCTGTAACTCTCTCCCGGGGATACGTTATTCTATATATAAACCCCCGAAACCCCTCGATTAGAATTCAGCCTGTAACTCACTCCCAGGTATCCGTTACTCTATATATAAACCCCCTGAACACCTCGATTAGATTCCAGCCTGTAACTCTCTCCCGGGGATCCGTTATTATATATAAACCCCCCGAACCCCTCGATTAGATTCCAGCCTGTAACTCATTCCCGGGGATCCGTTATTCTATATATAAACCCCCCGAATCCCACGATTAGATTCCAGCCTGTAACTCACTCCCGAGTATCCATTATTCTATATATAAACCCCTGAACCCCAGGATTAGATTCCAGCCTGTAACTCACTCCCGGGTATCCATTATTCTATATATAAACCCCCGAACCCCTCGATTAGATTCCAGCCTGTAACTCACTCCCGGGTACCCATTATTCTATATATAAACCCTCCCGAACCCCTTGATTAGATTCCAGCCTGTAACTCACTCACGGGTATCCATTATTCTATATATAAACCACCAAACCCCTCGATTAGATTCCAGCCTGTAACTCACTCCCGGGTATCCATTATTCTATATATAAACCCCCGAACCCCTCGATTAGAATCCAGCCTGTAACTCGCTCCCAGGTATCCGTTACTCTGTATATAAACACCCTGAACCCCTCGATTAGATTCCAGCCTGTAACTCTCTCCCGGGGATCCGTTATTATATATAAACTCCCCGAACCCCTCGATTAGATTCCAGCCTGTAACTCATTCCCGGGGATCCGTTATTCTATATATAAACCCCCCGAATCCCACGATTAGATTCCAGCCTGTAACTCACTCCCGAGTATCCATTATTCTATATATAAACCCCTGAACCCCAGGATTAGATTCCAGCCTGTAACTCACTCTCGGGTATCCATTATTCTATATATAAACCCCCGAACCCCTCGATTAGATTCCAGCCTGTAACTCACTCCCGGGTACCCATTATTCTATATATAAACCCTCCCGAACCCCTTGATTAGATTCCAGCCTGTAACTCACTCCCGGGTATCCATTATTCTATATATAAACCACCAAACCCTCGATTAGATTCCAGCCTGTAACTCACTCCCGGGAATCCGTTATTCTATATATAAACCCCCCGAATCCCACGATTAGATTCCAGCCTGTAACTTACTCCCGGGTATCCATTATTCTATATATAAACCCCCGAACCCCTCGATTAGAATCCAGCCTGTAACTCGCTCCCAGGTATCCGTTACTCTGTATATAAACCCCCTGAACCCCTCGATTAGATTCCAGCCTGTAACTCATTCCCGGGGATCCGTTATTCTATATATAAACCCCCCGAATCCCACGATTAGATTCCAGCCTGTAACTCACTCCCGAGTATCCATTATTCTATATATAAACCCCTGAACCCCAGGATTAGATTCCAGCCTGTAACTCACTCCCGGGTATCCATTATTCTATATATAAACCCCCGAACCCCTCGATTAGATTCCAGCCTGTAACTCACTCCCGGGTACCCATTATTCTATATATAAACCCTCCCGAACCCCTTGATTAGATTCCAGCCTGTAACTCACTCACGGGTATCCATTATTCTATATATAAACCACCAAACCCCTCGATTAGATTCCAGCCTGTAACTCACTCCCGGGTATCCATTATTCTATATATAAACCCCCGAACCCCTCGATTAGAATCCAGCCTGTAACTCGCTCCCAGGTATCCGTTACTCTGTATATAAACCCCCTGAACCCCTCGATTAGATTCCAGCCTGTAACTCTCTCCCGGGGATCCGTTATTATATATAAACTCCCCGAACCCCTCGATTAGATTCCAGCCTGTAACTCATTCCCGGGGATCCGTTATTCTATATATAAACCCCCCGAATCCCACGATTAGATTCCAGCCTGTAACTCACTCCCGAGTATCCATTATTCTATATATAAACCCCTGAACCCCAGGATTAGATTCCAGCCTGTAACTCACTCCCGGGTATCCATTATTCTATATATAAACCCCCGAACCCCTCGATTAGATTCCAGCCTGTAACTCACTCCCGGGTACCCATTATTCTATATATAAACCCTCCCGAACCCCTTGATTAGATTCCAGCCTGTAACTCACTCACGGGTATCCATTATTCTATATATAAACCACCAAACCCCTCGATTAGATTCCAGCCTGTAACTCACTCCCGGGTATCCATTATTCTATATATAAACCCCCGAACCCCTCGATTAGATTCCAGCCTGTAACTCACTCCCGGGTACCCATTATTCTATATATAAACCCTCCCGAACCCCTTGATTAGATTCCAGCCTGCAACTCACTCCCGGGTATCCATTATTCTATATATAAACCACCAAACCCTCGATTAGATTCCAGCCTGTAACTCACTCCCGGGAATCCGTTATTCTATATATAAACCCCCCGAATCCCACGATTAGATTCCAGCCTGTAACTTACTCCCGGGTATCCATTATTCTATATATAAACCCCCGAACCCCTCGATTAGAATCCAGCCTGTAACTCGCTCCCAGGTATCCGTTACTCTGTATATAAACCCCCTGAACCCCTCGATTAGATTCCAGCCTGTAACTCACTCCCAGGTATCCATTATTGTATATTTAAACCACCCCGTATCCCTCGATACTCCCGGGTATCCATTATTCTGTACATAAACCCCCTGAACCCCTCGATTAGATTCCAGCCTGTAACTCGCTCCCGGGGATCCGTTATTCTATTTATAAACCCCCGAAACCCCTCGATTAGAATCCAGCCTGTAACTCACTCCCGGGTATCCATTATTCTATATATAAACCCCCGAACCCCTCGATTAGATTCCAGCCTGTAACTCACTCCCGGGTACCCATTATTCTATATATAAACCCTCCCGAACCCCTCGATTAGATTCCAGCCTGTAACTCACTCCCGGGTATCCATTATTCTATATATTAACCACCACACCCCTCGATTAGATTCCAGCCTGTAACTCACTCCCGGGGATCCGTTATTCTGTATATAAACCCCCAAACCACTCGATTAGATTCCAGCCTGTAACTCACTCCCGGGTATCAATTATTCTATAGATAAACCCCCGAATCCCTCGATTAGAATCCAGCCTGTAACTCACTCCCGGGTACCCATTATTCGAGATATAAACCCTCCCGAACCCCTTGATTAGATTCCAGCCTGTAACTCATTCCCGGGTATCCATTATTCTATATATAAACCCTGAACGCCTCGATTAGATTCCAGCCTGTAACTCACTCCCGGGGATCCGTTATTCTATCTATAAACCCCCAAAACCCTCGATTAGATTCCAGCCTGTAACTCACTCCCGGGTATCCATTATTCTATATATAAACCCCTGAACCCCTCGATTAAAATCCAGCCTGTAACTCACTCCCGAGTACCCATTATTCTATATATAAACCCTCCTGAACCCCTTGATTAGATTCCAGCCTGTAACTCATTCCCGGGTATCCATTATTCTATATATAAACCCCTGAACCCCACGATTAGATTCCAGCCTGTAACTCACTCCCGAGTATCCATTATTCTATATATAAACCCCCGAACCCCTCGATTAGATTCCAGCCTGTAACTCACTCCCGGGGATCCGTTATTCTATGTATAAACCCCCAAAACCCTCGATTAGATTTCAGCCTGTAACTCACTCCCGGGTATCCATTATTCTATATATAAACCCCCGAACCCCTCGATTAGAATCCAGCCTGTAACTCACTTCCGGGTACCCATTATTCTATGTATAAACCCTCCCGAACCCCTTGATTAGATTCCAGCCTGTAACTCATTCCCGGGTATCCATTATTCTATATATAAACCCCTGAACCCCACGATTAGATTCCAGCCTGTAACTCACTCCCGAGTATCCATTATTCTATATATAAACCCCCAAACCCCTCGATTAGATTCCAGCCTGTAACTCACTCCCGGGTATCCATTATTCTATATATAAACCCCCGAACCCCACGATTAGATTCCAGCCTGTAACTCACTCCCGGGTATGCATTATTCTATATATAAACCACACGAACCCCTCGATTAGATTCCAGTCTGTAACTCACTCCCGAGTATCCATTATTCTGTACATAAACCCCCTGAACCCCTCGATTAGATTCCAGCCTGTAACTCTCTCCCGGGGATCCGTTATTATATATAAACCCCCCGAACCCCTCGATTAGATTCCAGCCTGTAACTCACTCCCGGGGATCCGTTATTCTATATATAAACCCCCCGAATCCCACGATTAGATTCCAGCCTGTAACTCACTCCCGAGTATCCATTATTCTTTCTATAAACACCTGAACCCCAGGATTAGATTCCAGCCTGTAACTCACTCCCGGGTATCCATTATTTTATATATAAAACCCCAAACCCCTTGATTAGATTCCAGCCTGTAACTCACTCCAGGGTATCCATTATTCTATATATAAACCACCAAACCCCTCGATTAGAATCCAGCCTGTAACTCACTCCCGGGGATCCGTTATTCTATATATAAACCCCCCGAACCCCACGATTGGATTCCAGCCTGTAACTCACTCCCAGGTATCCATTATTCTATATATAAACCCCCGAACCCCTCGATTAGAATCCAGCCTGTAACTCACTCCCGGGGATCCGTTATTCTATATATAAACCCCCCGAAACCCACGATTAGATTCCAGCCTGTAACTCACCATCGAGTATCCATTATTCTATATATAAACCCCTGAACCCCTCGATTATATTCCAGCCTGTAACTCACTCCCGGGTATCCATTATTCTATTTATAAACCCACGAACCCCTCGAATAGATTCCAGCCTGTAACTCACTCCCGGGGATCCATTATTCTATATATAAGCCCCCAAATCCCTCGATTGGATTCCAGCCTGTAACTCACTCCCGGGTATCCATTATTCTATGTATAAACCCCCAAACCCCTCGATTAGAATCCAGCCTGTAACTCACTCCCGGGTACCCATTATTCTATATATAAACCCTCCCGAACCCCTTGATTAGTTTCCAGCCTGTAACTCATTCCCGGGTATCCATTTTTCAATATATAAACCCCCGAACCCCACGATTAGATTCCAGCCTGTAACTCACTCCCGGGTATCCATTATTCTATATATAAACCCCCCGAACCCCTCGATTAAAATCCAGCCTTTAACTCACTCCCGGGGATCCGTTATTCTATATATAAACCCCCCGAAACCCACGATTAGATTCCAGCCTGTAACTCACTCCCGAGTATCCATTATTCTATATATAAACCCCTGAACCCCAGGATTAGATTCCAGCCTGTAACTCACTCCCGGGTATCCATTATTCTATATATAAACCCACGAACCCCTCGATTAGATTCCAGCCTGGAACTCACTCCCGGGTATCAATTATTCTATAGATAAACCCCCGAATCCCTCGATTAGAATCCAGCCTGTAACTCACTCCCCGGTACCCATTATTCTATATATAAACCCTCCCGAACCCCTTGATTAGATTCCAGCCTGTAACTCATTCCCGGGTATCCATTATTCTATATATAAACCCCTGCACCCCACGATTAGATTCCAGCCTGTAACTCACTCCCGGGGATCCGTTATTCTATATATAAACCCCCAAAACCCTCGATTAGATTCCAGCCTGTAACTCACTCCCGGGTATCCATTATTCTATATATAAACCCCTGAACTCCTCGATTAGAATCGAGCCTGTAACTCACTCTCGAGTACCCATTATTCTATATATAAACCCTCCCGAACCCCTTGATTAGATTCCAGCCTGGAACTCATTCCCGGGTATCCATTATTCTATATATAAACCCCTGAACCCCACGATTAGATTCCAGCCTGTAACTCACTCCCGAGTATCCATTATTCTCTATATAAACCCCTGAACCCCACGATTAGATTCCAGCCTGTAACGCACTCCCGGGGATCCGTTATTCTATATATAAACCCCCAAAACCCTCGATTAGATTCCAGCCTGTAACTCACTCCCGGGTATCCATTATTCGAGATATAAACCCCCGAACCCCTCGATTAGAATCCAGCCTGTAACTCACTCCCGGGTACCCATTATTCTATATATAAACCCCCGAACCCCTCGATTAGAATCCAGCCTGTAACTCACTCCCGGGTACCCATTATTCTATATATAAACCCTCCCGAACCCCTTGATTAGATTCCAGCCTGTAACTCATTCCCGGGTATCCATTATTCTATATATAAACCCCTGAACCCCACGATTAGATTCCAGCCTGTAACTCACTCCCGAGTATCCATTATTCTATATATAAACCCCCGAACCCCTCGATTAGATTCCAGCCTGTAACTCACTCCCGGGTATCCATTATTCTATATATAAACCCCCGAACCCCACGATTTGATTCCAGCCTGTAACTCACTCCCGGGTATCCATTATTCTATATATAAACCACACGAACCCCTCGATTAGATTCCAGTCTGTAACTCACTCCCGAGTATCCATTATTCTGTACATAAACCCCCTGAACCTCTCGATTAGATTCCAGCCTGTAACTCTCTCCCGGGGATCCGTTATTCTATATATAAACCCCCGAAACCCCTCGATTAGAATCCAGCCTGTAACTCACTCCCAGGTATCCGTTACTCTATATATAAACCCCCTGAACACCTCGATTAGATTCCAGCCTGTAACTCTCTCCCGGGGATCCGTTATTATATATAAACCCCCCGAACCCCTCGATTAGATTCCAGCCTGTAACTCATTCCCGGGGATCCGTTATTCTATATATAAACCCCCCGAATCCCACGATTAGATTCCAGCCTGTAACTCACTCCCGAGTATCCATTATTCTATATATAAACCCCTGAACCCCAGGATTAGATTCCAGCCTGTAACTCACTCCCGGGTACCCATTATTCTATATATAAACCCTCCCGAACCCCTTGATTAGATTCCAGCCTGTAACTTACTCCCGGGTATCCATTATTCTATATATAAACCCCCGAACCCCTCGATTAGAATCCAGCCTGTAACTCGCTCCCAGGTATCCGTTACTCTGTATATAAACCCCCTGAACCCCTCGATTAGATTCCAGCCTGTAACTCACTCCCAGGTATCCATTATTCTATATTTAAACCACCCCGTATCCCTCGATACTCCCGGGTATCCATTATTCTATATATAAACCACACGAACCTCTCGATTAGATTCCAGCCTGTAACTCACTCCCGAGTATCCATTATTCTGTACATAAACCCCCTGAACCCCTCGATTAGATTCCAGCCTGTAACTCGCTCCCGGGGATCCGTTATTCTATTTATAAACCCCCGAAACCCCTCGATTAGAATCCAGCCTGTAACTCACTCCCGGGTATCCATTATTCTATATATAAACCCCCGAACCCCTCGATTAGATTCCAGCCTGTAACTCACTCCCGGGTACCCATTATTCTATATATAAACCCTCCCGAACCCCTCGATTAGATTCCAGTCTGTAACTCACTCCCGGGTATCCATTATTCTATATATTAACCACCACACCCCTCGATTAGATTCCAGCCTGTAACTCACTCCCAGGGATCCGTTATTCTGTATATAAACCCCCAAACCACTCGATTAGATTCCAGCCTGTAATTCACTCCCGGGTATCAATTATTCTATAGATAAACCCCCGAATCCCTCGATTAGAATCCAGCCTGTAACTCACTCCCGGGTACCCATTATTCGAGATATAAACCCTCCCGAACCCCTTGATTAGATTCCAGCCTGTAACTCATTCCCGGGTATCCATTATTCTATATATAAACCCTGAACGCCTCGATTAGATTCCAGCCTGTAACTCACTCCCGGGGATCCGTTATTCTATCTATAAACCCCCAAAACCCTCGATTAGATTCCAGCCTGTAACTCACTCCCGGGTATCCATTATTCTATATATAAACCCCTGAACCCCTCGATTAAAATCCAGCCTGTAACTCACTCCCGAGTACCCATTATTCTATATATAAACCCTCCTGAACCCCTTGATTAGATTCCAGCCTGTAACTCATTCCCGGGTATCCATTATTCTATATATAAACCCCTGAACCCCACGATTAGATTCCAGCCTGTAACTCACTCCCGAGTATCCATTATTCTATATATAAACCCCCGAACCCCACGATTAGATTCCAGCCTGTAACTCACTCCCGAGTATCCATTATTCTATATATAAACCCCCAAACCCCTCGATTAGATTCCAGCCTGTAACTCACTCCCGGGTATCCATTATTCTATATATAAACCCCCGAACCCCACGATTAGATTCCAGCCTGTAACTCACTCCCGGGTATGCATTATTCTATATATAAACCACACGAACCCCTCGATTAGATTCCAGTCTGTAACTCACTCCCGAGTATTCATTATTCTGTACATAAACCCCCTGAACCCCTCGATTAGATTCCAGCCTGTAACTCTCTCCCGGGGATCCGTTATTATATATAAACCCCCCGAACCCCTCGATTAGATTCCAGCCTGTAACTCACTCCCGGGGATCCGTTATTCTATATATAAACCCCCCGAATCCCACGATTAGATTCCAGCCTGTAACTCACTCCCGAGTATCCATTATTCTTTCTATAAACACCTGAACCCCAGGATTAGATTCCAGCCTGTAACTCACTCCCGGGTATCCATTATTTTATATATAAAACCCCAAACCCCTTGATTAGATTCCAGCCTGTAACTCACTCCAGGGTATCCATTATTCTATATATAAACCACCAAACCCCTCGATTAGAATCCAGCCTGTAACTCACTCCCGGGGATCCGTTATTCTATATATAAACCCCCCGAACCCCACGATTGGATTCCAGCCTGTAACTCACTCCCAGGTATCCATTATTCTATATATAAACCCCCGAACCCCTCGATTAGAATCCAGCCTGTAACTCACTCCCGGGGATCCGTTATTCTATATATAAACCCCCCGAAACCCACGATTAGATTCCAGCCTGTAACTCACCATCGAGTATCCATTATTCTATATATAAACCCCTGAACCCCTCGATTATATTCCAGCCTGTAACTCACTCCCGGGTATCCATTATTCTATTTATAAACCCACGAACCCCTCGAATAGATTCCAGCCTGTAACTCACTCCCGGGGATCCATTATTCTATATATAAGCCCCCAAATCCCTCGATTGGATTCCAGCCTGTAACTCACTCCCGGGTATCCATTATTCTATGTATAAACCCCCAAACCCCTCGATTAGAATCCAGCCTGTAACTCACTCCCGGGTACCCATTATTCTATATATAAACCCTCCCGAACCCCTTGATTAGTTTCCAGCCTGTAACTCATTCCCGGGTATCCATTTTTCAATATATAAACCCCTGAACCCCACGATTAGATTCCAGCCTGTAACTCACTCCCGAGTATCCATTATTCTCTATATAAACCCCCGAACCCCATGATTAGATTCCAGCCTGTAACTCACTCCCGGGTATCCATTATTCTATATATAAACCCCCCGAACCCCTCGATTAAAATCCAGCCTTTAACTCACTCCCGGGGATCCGTTATTCTATATATAAACCCCCCGAAACCCACGATTAGATTCCAGCCTGTAACTCACTCCCGAGTATCCATTATTCTATATATAAACCCCTGAACCCCAGGATTAGATTCCAGCCTGTAACTCACTCCCGGGTATCCATTATTCTATATATAAACCCACGAACCCCTCGATTAGATTCCAGCCTGTAACTCACTCCCGGGTATCAATTATTCTATAGATAAACCCCCGAATCCCTCGATTAGAATCCAGCCTGTAACTCACTCCCCGGTACCCATTATTCTATATATAAACCCTCCCGAACCCCTTGATTAGATTCCAGCCTGTAACTCATTCCCGGGTATCCATTATTCTATATATAAACCCCTGCACCCCACGATTAGATTCCAGCCTGTAACTCACTCCCGGGGATCCGTTATTCTATATATAAGCCCCCAAATCCCTCGATTGGATTCCAGCCTGTAACTCACTCCCGGGTATCCATTATTCTATGTATAAACCCCCAAACCCCTCGATTAGAATCCAGCCTGTAACTCACTCCCGGGTACCCATTATTCTCTATATAAACCCCTGAACCCCACGATTAGATTCCAGCCTGTAACGCACTCCCGGGGATCCGTTATTCTATATATAAACCCCCAAAACCCTCGATTAGATTCCAGCCTGTAACTCACTCCCGGGTATCCATTATTCTATATATAAACCCCCGAACCCCTCGATTAGAATCCAGCCTGTAACTCACTCCCGGGTACCCATTATTCTATATATAAACCCTCCCGAACCCCTTGATTAGATTCCAGCCTGTAACTCATTCCCGGGTATCCATTATTCTATATATAAACCCCTGAACCCCACGATTAGATTCCAGCCTGTAACTCACTCCCGAGTATCCATTATTCTATATATAAACCCCCGAACCCCTCGATTAGATTCCAGCCTGTAACTCACTCCCGGGTATCCATTATTCTATATATAAACCCCCGAACCCCACGATTTGATTCCAGCCTGTAACTCACTCCCGGGTATCCATTATTCTATATATAAACCACACGAACCCCTCGATTAGATTCCAGTCTGTAACTCACTCCCGAGTATCCATTATTCTGTACATAAACCCCCTGAACCCCTCGATTAGATTCCAGCCTGTAACTCTCTCCCGGGGATCCGTTATTCTATATATAAACCCCCGAAACCCCTCGATTAGAATCCAGCCTGTAACTCACTCCCAGGTATCCGTTACTCTATATATAAACCCCCTGAACACCTCAATTAGATTCCAGCCTGTAACTCTCTCCCGGGGATCCGTTATTATATATAAACCCCCCGAACCCCTCGATTAGATTCCAGCCTGTAACTCATTCCCGGGGATCCGTTATTCTATATATAAACCCCCCGAATCCCACGATTAGATTCCAGCCTGTAACTCACTCCCGAGTATCCATTATTCTATATATAAACCCCTGAACCCCAGGATTAGATTCCAGCCTGTAACTCACTCCCGGGTATCCATTATTCTATATATAAACCCCCGAACCCCTCGATTAGATTCCAGCCTGTAACTCACTCCCGGGTACCCATTATTCTATATATAAACCCTCCCGAACCCCTTGATTAGATTCCAGCCTGTAACTCACTCACGGGTATCCATTATTCTATATATAAACCACCAAACCCCTCGATTAGATTCCAGCCTGTAACTCACTCCCGGGTATCCATTATTCTATATATAAACCCCCGAACCCCTCGATTAGAATCCAGCCTGTAACTCGCTCCCAGGTATCCGTTACTCTGTATATAAACCCCCTGAACCCCTCGATTAGATTCCAGCCTGTAACTCACTCCCAGGTATCCATTATTCTATATTTAAACCACCCCGTATCCCTCGATTAGATTCCAGCCTGTAACTCACTCCCAGATACCCATTATTCTATATATAAACCCCCCCCGAACCCCTTGATTAGATTTCAGCCTGTAACTCACTCCCAGGTATCTGTTATTCTATATATAAACCCCCCCCGAACCCCTTGATTAGATTTCAGCCTGTAACTCACTCCCAGGTATCTGTTATTCTATCGCAGGGTTTGGGGAAATCAATCCCAGGTCAATGAAGCACTTCCCGGTGAATGTCGAAGAGGATGTGCCTTTTCAAATTTATGCAGAAGAGATTATAGAAAGAGGATAAAATTGAAGAATTGTTAGCCAAAAATTCAGCTTACTTTGAATCAAAGCGTCTGTTTTCATAAAGCTCAACTGATTTTTGCAGAATTACCTCTGGGCTCCCTCTGGTGGACTGTATGGTTAGTACAGCACTGACCGTGCAGGATTCAGGGTTCAGAGGGGTTGGTTAATGTAAGTAGAACATAGAAGCATTACTCACTCTGCCTGTTACACGGTGAAACACAGGCATTACTCATGCATTTACAATGCAAAATCCTTTGGCTGCCAAAAACGAGGGAAAAATACAGTCCGTTTTCAGGAAATTATCTGAATGGCGGCAGATTAGGTAAAGGGGAGGTGCAACGAGACCTGGGTGTCATGGTACATCAGTCATTGAAAGTTGGCATGCAGGTACAGCAGGCGGTGAAGAAGGCAAATGGTATGTTGGCCTTCATAGCTCGGGAATTTGAGTCTTGGAGCAGGGAGGTCTTACTGCAGTTGAACAGGGCCTTAGTGAGGCCTCACCTGGAATATTGTGTTTCAGTTTTGGTCTCCGAATCTGCGGAAGGACGTTCTTGCTATTGAGGGAGTGCAGCGAAGGTTCACCAGACTGATTCCCGGGGTGGCAGGACTGACATATGAGGAGAGACTGGATCGACTGGGCCTGTATTCACTGGAGTTTAGAAGGATGAGGGGGGATCTCATAGAAACATATAAAATTCTGACGGGACTGGACAGGTTAGATGCCGGAAGAATGTTCCCGAACCAGGAGACATAGTCAAGGATGAGGGGTAAGACATTTAGGACTGAGATGAGGAGAACATTAACCTGTATTAAGCTTTTGACAAACAGCTCTGTCTCAGCTCATTGCACTGTTATTGACTCCTGCTGTTCTTAAGAAAAGCGCCTTACAAGAGCGGCGCGCGGCGGTCTGGGAGCAGTGTGGCAGCCCCGAACTGCGAGGAAACATCTGCGGCAGGTCGGGGGCTGAAAACGAGCGTACCACTCCAGGGAGCAGCGTGAGCTGGTGCAGGAGGGCGATTGGACGCCGCCATCACCCAGGTTGGTGTTTGGAGCGTGGGCAGGTGCAGCCGGAGCGGCGAGGTTGGGACGAAGGAGCGGCGAGAGATCGCAGAGCGACGCACTCGGGGCCCAGGGGAGGCGTGAGTTCAGGGCCCAGGAGAGGCGAGGGCCCAGGGGCAGCACGGGGCCCAGCCCACACTGCGATATGTGTAGCGCGCTAGGCCCATGCAGCAGAGCTGGTCCCCAGTCGTCTTGGTTAACCCTTGCCACTGGACCAAGACCTAGCTCCGTCAAGCCCCGTGTGGTGGCTGGTGTGCAACGGCCACCACACGTTACAAAAATTTCCACGCTCAGGCATCGTCCACCCTTCAGGGTGTAGTTCGGGACCTGGAATATTAGGTCCTTCATTGAAGCACCTGTGAGCTCATTGAACTCGTCCCTTTTTGGCGTGGAAGCAAGTCATCCTTGATACGAGGGACCGCTTAAGAAGAGAAGAAGACTTAACTGAACTGTAACTCTAAAACAAATCTCTCTAAAGTGGGGACTTCCTTTTTCCTAATGTGTTCTATTCCAGATAGTTCCCAAATTATACTTTCATTGGAGATCCAATTATTAGGAAATAGCCTGAGTGAAAAATGTGATTATTGCATTAATAGGAAGTGCTATTGCTATGTCCTCTAGCTCCTCCTTTAAGAAGTTCCTTAAAACCTACCTCTTTGACCAAGCATTTGGTCACCTGTCCTATTATCTTGTTTGAAACGTATAAGATTCTGAGGGGGGCTTGACAGGGTAGATGCAGAGAGGATGTTTCCCCTCTTGGGGAAATCTAGAACTAGGGGGCATAGTTTCAGAAGAAAGGGTCGCCCATTTAAAACGGAGATGAAGAGGAATTTCTTCTCTGAGGATCGTGAATCTTTGGAATTCTCTACCTCAGAGAGCTGTGGAGGCTGGGTCATTGATTATATTTAAGGTGGCGATAGTCAGATTTTTGAACGATAAAGGAGTCAAGGTTTATGGGGAGTGGGCAGGGAAGTGGAGTTGTGGCCAAGATCAGATCAGCCATGATCTTATTGAATGGCGGAGCAGGCTCGAGGGGCCAGATGGCCTACTCCTGCTCCTATTTCTTATGTTCTTATGGAATATCTCCTTCTTTGGCTCGGTGTCACTTGTGGTCTGATCACGCTCCAGTGAAGTGATTTGGGGCTATGTCCTTTTTGACCCTGAGCTGAGCTACCAAGCCCATTTCCTCCCCATCACCAAGACTGCCTACTTATAACTCCCTAACATCGGCAGTCTCCGCCCCTGCCTCAGCTCATCTGCGCTTGAAACCATCCATGCCTTCCTTACCTCCGGGCTCTACTATTCCAACGCTCTCGTGGCCGGCCTCACACTTCCCACGCTCTGTAGACTTGAGCTGATCCGAAACTTTGCTCCCGTGTCCTAACTCGCACCAAGTCCCGCTCACCCTCACCTCTGTGCTCGCTGACCTACATTGGCTCCCGGTCCGGCAACAACTCGATAATAAAATTCTCCTCCTTGTTTTCAAATCTCTCCATGGCCTTGCCCCCTCCCGAGCTCTGTAATCTCCTCCAGGCCCACAACCTTCTGGGATCTCTGCGCTCCTCTAATTCTGGCCTCTAGCGCATACCCGATTTCAATAACTCCACCATTGTTGGCCGTGCCTAAGCTCCGGAACTCTCTCTCTAAACCTCTCCGCCTCTCTACCTCTCTCTGCTCCTTTAAGACGCTCCTTAAAACCTACCTCTTTGACAAAGCTGTTGGTCACATGTCCTAATATCTCCTTGTGTGGCTCGGTGTCAGAGTTTGTCTGATAACGCTCCTGGGAAGCACCTTGGGACGTTTTACTGAGTTAAAGACGCAAGTTGTTGTTGTTGTTGATGATGGCTCAATTGGTACAGGGCCAATCTCCAAAAACTACGGAGCATAGTTGTGCCCCAGTGAGTGCAGAGTGTGAGGATCTCAGACGTCGCTGAAGCTGGGCAGGATGGTCTGCCTTTCATGCCCCTTCACTGCAAATACAGAGCAGGTCAGTCAGCATCTGAAAAGAGAAAGGCTGGTGAAGGGACAGGTGGAAGTAAAAGATCCCACGGCACTATTTCGAACAGGAGCAGGGGAGTTATCCGCGTTGTCCTGGGGCCATTATTTATCCCTCAATCAACAGAACAAAAACAGATTATCTGGTCATTATCACATTGTTGTTTGTGGGACTGGAGACTGGAGACCAGCTCCGCTGCACGGACCTAGTGCGCACGCATATCGCAGTGTGGGCTGCCCCTGGGTCCTCGCCTCTTCTGGGCCCCGGTCCTTGCCACTGGACCAAGACCTAGCTCTGTCGAGCCCGTGTGGTGGCTGGTCTGCAGCGGCCACCACACGTTTAAAAAATCCACGCACAGGCACCTTCCACCCTTCAGGATTTAGTTCGGGACCTGGAATATTAGGTCCTTCATTGAAACACCTGTGAACTCATCCCTTTATGGCGTGGAAACAAGTCATCCTCGTTTCGAGGGACCGCCTATGATGATGATGATGATGGTTTGTGGGAGCTTGCTTGTGCACAGGTTGGCTGCCACGTATCCCACATTGCAACAGTGACGACACTCCAAATGTACTTCATTGTCTGTAAAGCGCTTTGAGACGTCCGGTGGTCATGAAAGGCGCTATATAAATGCAGGTCTTTCTTTTCTTGGTTTTTGTCTGTAGCTGGTCTCACAAACAGCAATGAGATGAATGACCAATGATTTTGGATGGTTTTGGTTGGAGGGACATCGGCCAGGGTATCAGTAGTTCTCCTTCCTCCTCCCAGAACTTTGCCGTGAGTTATTTCATGATCGATTATCCTAATGAACACTCCTGTCTGATGGGGCAATGTATGGGGCAATCACAGGCATGCTCTCCATGATTTCCCAAATTAACGGGAGCATGTTTTCAGAAAGTGTGCTGTTTTAACATCGCCACTCCAGAGACTTGAGCACATAATCCAGGCTAACGTTCCCAGTGCAGTGCTGAGGGAGCGCTGCACTGTTGGAGGTGCCGTCTTTCAGATGAGGCGTTAAATCGAGGCCCCGTCTGCTCTCTCAGGTGGATGTAAAAGATCCCATGGTCAATATTTCGAAGAAGAGCAGGGGAGTTATCCCCCAGTGTCCTGGATAACACTTATCCCTCAACAAATGTTACTAAAAGAAAACAGATGATTAGATCATTATCTCATTGCTGCCTGTGGGAGCTTGCTGTGCGCAAATTAGCTGCCGTGTTTCCTGCATTATAACAGTAATTACACTTCAAAAAGTACCTCAATGGCTGTAATCGCATCGGAATGTCGTGAAAGGTGCTATATTAATACAGGTTCTTTCTTCGAGGGAGTGCAATGAAGGTTCACCAGGCTGATTCCTGCAATGGGGGATTGTCCTATGAGGAGAGATTGAGTAGACTAGGCCTATATTCTCTAGAGTTTAGAAGAAAGAGAGGTGATCTCATTGAAACGTATAAAATTCTTAAGGGACTTGACAGGGTAGATGCAGGGAGGATGTTTCCCCTGGCTGGGGGTGTCTGGAACCAGGGGTCACAGTCTCAGGATAAGGGGTCGGCCATTTGCGACTGAGATGAGGAGGAACTTCTTCATTCAGAGGGTGGTGAATCTTTTGGAGGGCTACAGATGCTCAATCATTGAGTATATTCAAGACAGAGATCCATAGATCTTTGGATACTGAAGGAATCAAGGGATGTGGTGAGAAAGTGGAATTGAGGTAGAAGATCAGCCATGATCCTATTGAATGGCGGAGCAGGCTCGAGGGGCCGAATGGCATACTCCTGCTCCTATTTCTTATGCTCACACGTTTCACGAAATAAGTGTGCAGTTCATATTCCGCCATGAGATGGCAGCCCACTACACAAAGCGCGGGCAGTGACCCAGCCCTTCATTTAGTCTCCTGTGAGGCCCTTTGTTGACTTCACCTGTCAGCGACAACAGACCAGGGGCTTTGCTGTGGCATTTAATAACTCGGGCTGATATCGGAGTAATATGCGTCGCAATGACAGACAGATCCTTTCATCTGTCGCTTCAATTCATATTTATGCCAATAACGCGGCTACTGAACGGGGGCCAAACCTGCAACAGGCATTTCCAATTATCAACAGATCTCGTAACTAAAAGCCAGTCATTTACTCAATTTGTCGCTACTTGCTGCTACCAGAGTAATTCACAAATGTTATTGTAGTTAAACGCTGAAAAAAAAGCACCCGCTTTAAACTACCGAGCCCTTGTCCTCGACTGGTCTCGGAGGAGTTAGGTTCCCTTCACACCGAGCTGGGAGTCTAACAAGAGGATTTGAGTATGAGTAAAGACGTGTTCCTGCAATTATATAGGGCTCTGGTGAGACCGCATTGGGAGTATTGTGCCTGGTCTCCTTACTATGCTTGCCATAGAGGGAGTGCAACGAAGGTTCACCAGACTGATCCCTGGGATGGGCGGGGGGGGATTGTCCTATGAGGAGAGATTAAGTAGACTAGGCCTATATTCCTATAGAGTTTAGAAGAATGAGAGGAGATCTCATTGAAACATACAAAACTCTTACGGGGCTTGACAGGGTAGATGCAGGGAAGATGTTTCCCCTGGATGAGGAGTGTAGAACCAGGGGTCACACAGTCTCAGAATAAGGGCTCAGCCATTTAGGGCTGAGATGAGGAGACACTTCTTCACTCAGAGGGTGGTGAATCTTTGGAATTCTCTACTCCAGCTGTAAGGTTGCAAAATTTGTGGAAACCCTTCCCCCCCCCCGCCCCCAGTGTTTGGACTCATTGAAAAGCAAATTCGATTTGGGACTATCAAACAGCAAGTTTGGGATCCTAAAAAGCATATGGAGGAAATATACGAGTTTTAACCAAGTTTGGGATTTTAAAAGGCATGTTGGGTCCATGAGGAAAAGGGCTGCAATACCAGGGGACAACTAGCCTCTAAAGAAGCCAGTCTTTGGGTATTGGAGCTGTCTGGGGTATTGAAGCGAAACAAATTGTCTGGAGAATTGTGCAAACTCAAAAACCTTGCTCCCCAGGAGACATTAACATAGCAACAATCGACCCAGAGATAGCCAGCCATAGCTCGAAGCATGAATCCCGTCCAGCGCATGGATGATGTTAATTGCCCATCCAGCCCGCATGGAAAACCCAGGCCTAGGCAGACAACGTAAATACCAAAACTAATTTTTCCAATCGAAAAACGAATTCAACAGATCGGCACATCCGAAACGAGTTATCGTTAACGAGCCCGCCAAAATATGGCAAATAATTACCAAGCCCGCCAAAATTAAGACAAGGAATCAGGTCTGATTTGGCACGCAGATTAGAAAGGCTCTCAAAGTATAATTGGGGCCCTGTTTTACGGATGGAGGAAACAACCTTCTGGAGATCTGCAGAGCATCAGTGTCTTCAGCCCCAACGACACTCCTGGGCTCCACTGCTCTGCCACCGAAGAAGGAAGAAGGACATCATCAAACAGGCAGAGAAAAACAGCTCCCAGTAACTTCGGACATCACCATCGCGGCAATAACTGACCACAGCCAACGTGGTAACATCAAACCACCGCGATCGACAAATTCTAAGAAAAAACTCCTCAAGAAGAAACCGAAGATTGGAACGTTTCCACTCTACAATCTGTTCCTAGCTACCAACAGGTGAAACATTACCTAAAGAGACTTTAAAACCTACTGCTGAAGGAAGGAAGTGGGTACTTACCCACTAAATCCAATACGCGCACTACCGCATCAGCGGACACCACCCAACTGAAGACAACGCAGTAAGAAGTCTTCCACGACGTTCGGGGTACGGCAAGCAGAACCTACAGAGCCCAGCGAACCCTGAAACCGCGAACCACCGCTAACTGACAATAAGAGGATTGGTGAGCATTATCCCTGTTTGCCCTAGAGTTCAAACTAGTCAGAGTTAAGCATTGAGAGGTGGGAGGTGTATTCATTTCTGTTACCCCTTTTGAACGTGTGATGAAGTGTTCCTTATTCTAGTGATTGTAAGTTTTGACATTGTACTTTCTTTTCCTGAATAAAATCGAAGTTTCTTGTGCCAAAACCAGTTGTCTCTTGCACTTTGTCACATCCCCAAATAAATCCAAAGTCTAGAACCCGGGGAGTGGGAGCGATTCGAACCACTCAGAAGGTCAGAAGTGAAACTGACCCCACACACCACCCCCTACACAGCGGGCTGTGGAGGCTCAGTCTTTGAGTATCTTTAAGTCAGAGATCGATAGATTTTTGGATATTAACAGAATTGAGCGACAGTGCAGGAAAGTGGAGTTGAGGTAGAAGATCAGCCATGATCTTGCAAAGTGTGAGGTCATGCACTTTGGCAGAAAAAAAATCAAAGAGCAAGTTATTATTTAAATGGAGAAAAATTGGAAAGTGCCGCAGTACAGCGGGACCTGGGGTTACTTGTGCATGAAACACAAAAGATTAGTATGCAGGTACAGCAAGTGATCAGGAAGGCCAATGGAATCTTCGCAAAGGGGATGGAGTATAAAAGCAGGGAAGTCTTGCTACAGCTATACAGAGTATTGGTGAGGCCGCACCTGGAATACTGCGTGCAGTTTTGGTTTCCATATTTAAGGAAGGATATACTTGCATTGGAGGCAGTTCAGAGAAGGTTCACGAGGTTGATTCCAGAGATGAGGGGGTTGACTTATGAGGAAAGGTTGAGTAGGTTGGGCCTCTACTCATTGGAATTCAGAAGAATGAGAGGTGATCTTATCGAAACGTATAAGATTATGAGGGGGCTTGACAAGGTGGATGCAGAGAGGATGTTTCCACTGATAGGGGAGACTAGAACTAGAGGGCATGATCTTAGAATAAGGGGCCGCCCATTTAAAACTGCGATGAGGAGACATTTTTTTCTCTCAGAGGGTTGTAAATCTGTGGAATTCGATGCCTCAGAGAGCTGTGGAAGCTGGGACATTGAATATACTTAAGACAGAAATAGACAGTTTCTTAAACGATAAGGGGTTATAGGGAGCGGGCAGGGAAGTGGATCTGAGTCCATGATCAGATCAGCCATGATCTTATTAAATGGCGGAGCAGGCTCGAGGGACCAGGTGGCTTATTCCTGCTCCTCATTCTTATGTTCCAACAAGACCCGACCAGCAGCTTCTCAAGGGGATGGCACGGCCTCAGATTAAATCAAAAAAAATCTCAGGCCCAGATTCTCGGCCTGCGACACGTGAAGGCAAGTACCAGAACTGAAAGCGCAGCGGGTCACAAGCTTATCGTGGCTTCACTTGGGGCTTCAGCCAGCAACCAATCACGTGTAGAGAAAGGGCAGGTGGGAAATATGGAGACAGGCCAATCATGATGGATTTAAAACTTTCTGAAGAAAAAAGTGGGGGATGGAATAGGGTTGCCAACCCTCCAAGGTTGTCCTGGAGCCTTCAGGGATTTAGGATCAATCTCCTGGACACAGCTACGAGCAAAATCCAGCAGAAAAATCTTCGCGGCGCTAAAAAATAATTGTTTTTTTTCAGCATCTTTGATCACTTTCATTTGCTAGTTATTTAACGATTGGAGATGATGGGGGGAGCTGAGAGAGAAAGGGCAATTGAGGTCATGTGATGAAACCTCCAGGAATACATCCAACCAGAGTTGGCAACAACAACAACTTGCATTTATATAGCACCTTTACGTAGTAAAATGCCCCAAGGCGCTCCTCAGGAGCGTGATCAGATAAAATCTAACACCGAGCCACATAAAAGAGATATTTAGGACAGGTGACTATCACAGAGGGAGGTTTTAAGGAGTGTCTTAAAGGCGGAGAGAGAGGTAGAGAGGCGGAGAGGTTTAGGCAGGGAGTTCCAGAGCTTGGGGCCCAGGCAACAGAAGGCACGGCCACCGATGGTTGAGCGATTATAATCAGGGATGCTCAGGAGGGCAGAATTAGAGGAGCGCAGACGTCTCGGGGGGGATGTAGGGCTGGAGGAGATTACAGAGATAGGGAAGAGCGATTTGAAAACAAGGGTGAGAATCCCTAGGACTGAAGTGCTGATGACATCAGATATCTGTCACCTTCACTTCCTGAGCGCTAAGCTGACTGAAATAATCCCCCACCGACTTATTACAGCGGGATGAACATAACAAATAGGAGCAGGAGTAGGCCATATGGCCCCTCGAGCCTGCTCCGCCATTTAATACCATCATGGCTGATCTGATCATGGACTCAGCTCCACTTCCCTGCCTGCTCCACGTAACCCCTTATCCCCTTATCATTTAAGAAACTATCTCTGTCTTAAATTTATTCAATATCCCAGCTTCCACAGCTTTCTGAGGCAGTGAGTTCCACAGATTTACAACCCTCTGAGAGAAGAAATATCTCATCATCTCTGTTTTAAATGGGTGGCCCCTTATTCGAAGACTATGCCCTCTACTTCTCATCTCCCCCATCAGTGGAAACATCCTCTCTGCATTCACCTTGTCAAGCCCCCTCATAGGGGCCAGGTTTCGGCCTGAGTTGGTCCTGTTTTTTTGGAGCAACTGGTTTAGAATGGAGTATCTTAGAAATTTGAATTCTCGGCATTTAGTTTGCTCCAGTTCTAGTCAGTTAGAACAGTTTCACTTTGGAACTGAATTTTTTTTCAAAAGGGGGCGTGTCCGGCCACTTACGCCTGTTTTCAAAGTTTAGGCAGTGAAAACTTACTCCAAACTAACTTAGAATGGAGTCAGTGAAGATTTTTGTACGTTCGAAAAAACCTTCTCTACACTTTAGAAAATCAGGCGTAGGTGACAAATTAGGCATAGGGAATGGTGGGGGGTTTAAAGGGAAGTTTACAAACATTAAACACTTCAGTTTTACCAATAAAGAGCCATCATCAATAATAAATGATAAATACATCAATAAATCAACTAATAAATCAATCAAAAAAAATTAATAAAAAATAAAAAAATGTAAAAAATCAATAAATAAAACATTTTCTACTTACCGACTGCAGCGCCGGGAGTCCTCCAACAGCATGCTGGGACAGCCCCCCCAGTGTGTCTCTGTCAGTTCTCTATCACTCAGTCTGTCTGTGTGTGTGTCTCTCACTCTCTGTCTGTCAGTGTCTGTGTTTCTGACAGCGAGGAGAGGAGGAGAAGTAGAGGTGGGGGGGGAGAGGAGGAGAAGCGGGATGGGGGGGAGGAGGAGGAGGGGGGGGGAGGAGGAGGTGGGGGGGGTGGGAGGAGGAGAGGAGGGGCAAGGAGAAGGGGGGGAGGAGAAGGGGGGAAGAGGAGAGGGGGAGAGGGGGAGAAGGGGGGGAGAAGGGGGGAGAGGGGGAGAAGGGGGAGAGGGAAGAGAGGAGGGAGGGAGAGAGGAGGGAGGGAAGGAGAGAGGAGGGAGGGAGGGAAGGAGAGAGGAGGGAGGGAGAGAGGAGGGAGGGAAGGAGAGAGGAGGGAGGGAGGGAAGGAGAGAGGAGGGAGGGAGGTAAGGGGGGAAGGGAGGGAAGTGAGGGAGAGGGCAGATAGGAGGGAGGGAGGGGAGAGAGGATGGAGGGAGGGAAGGAGAGAGGAGGGAGGGAGGAAAGGAGAGAGGAGGGAGGGAGGGAAGGAGAGAGGGGGGGAAGGGAGGGAGAGGGCAGATAGGAGGGAGGGAGGGGAGAGAGGAGGGAGGGAAGGAGAGAGGAGGGAGGGAGGAAAGGAGAGAGAAGGGGGGAGGGAAGGAGAGAGGAGGGAGGGAGGGAAGGAGAGAGGGGGTGGGGGAAGGGAGGGAAGGAGGCTGAACGGCTGGGCCCAAGACTTCGGGTTGGATTTACAGGTAGGTGGCGTCGGGTCTCGGGGTGGGGGTCGTGGAGGTCCGTGGGGGGGGGGGGCGGTGAGTCGCGGAGGTCCAGGGGTGGGGGGTGGGAGAGTCTCGGAGGTCCGGGGGGGGCGGGGGGAGAGTCGCGGAGGGGGTGGGGGGGAGTCGCGGAGGTCCGGGGTGGGGGGGAGAGTCGCGGAGGTCCGGGGGTGGGGGGAGAGGTGGGGGGGGAGTGGAGGTCGGGTCGCCGGAGGGGGGGGGGGTGGGAGAGCGGGGGTTGGGTCGGGTCCGATTGGGTGAGAGGAGCCTTAGCCACGCAGCCCCAGTGAGGCCATTCGGCCAGGGCTAGGGGCTGCGTGCTTCGGGCCCCTCCAACAGTTTTGGGTGCCTGGAGCTACTGTACATGCGCATGTGCAGAGGTCCCGGCACTGTTTTCAGCGCAGGGACCTGGCTCCGCCCCCTACAGCTCATGCTGCGCCACGCCCAGCTCCAGAGGACCTGCAGGGAGCCGGAGAATAGGTACGTTTTTTTTAAGCTTTAGGTGCGGCCCGAAACTTGGGCCCATATTTCGATAAGATCACCTCTCATTCTTCTGAATTCCAATGAGTAGAGGCCCAACCTACTCAATCTTTCCTCATAAGTCAACCCCCTCATCCCCGGAATCAATCTAGTGAACCTTCTCTGAACTGCCTCCAAAGCAAGTATATCCTTTCTTAAATATGGAAACCAAAACTCCATGCAGTATTCCAGGTGTGGCTTCACCAATACCTTGTATAGCTGTATCAAGACTTCCCTGCTTTTATACTCCATCCCCTTTGCAATAAAGACCAAGATACCTTTGGCCTTCTTGATCACTCGCTGTACCTGCATACTATCCTTTTGTGTTTCATGCACAAGTACCCCCAGGTCCCGCTGTACTGCGGCACTTTGCAATCTTTCTCCATTTAAATTATAACTTGCTCTTTGATTTTTTTCTGCCAAAATGCATGACCTCACACTTTCCAACATTATATTCAATCTGCAAAATTTTTGCCCACTCACTTAGCCTGTCTATGTCATTTTGCAGATTTTTTGTGTCAGCCTCACACATTGCTTTTCCTCCCATATGGAAGAGTGACCATAATATGGTAGAATTCTTTAGTAAGATGGAGAGTGACATAGTTAATTCAGAGACTAGGGTCCTGAACTTAAGGAAAGGTAACTTTGATGGTATGAGGCGTGAATTAGCGAGAATACACTGGCGAGTGATACTTAAAGGGTTGACGGTGGATAGGCAATGGCACACATTTAAAGATCACATGGATGAACTTCAACAATTATACATCCCTGTCTGGAGTAAAAATAAAACGGGGAAGGTGGATCAACCATGGCTAACAAGGGAAATTAAGGATAGTGTTAGATCCAAGGAAGAGGCATATAAATTGGCCAGAAAAAGCAGCAAACCTGAGGACTGGGAGAAAGTTAGAATTCAGCAGAGGAGGACAAAGGGTTTAATTAGGTGGGGGAAAATAGAGTATGAGAGGAAGCTTGCTGGGAACATAAAAATTGACTGCAAAAGCTTTTATAGATATGTGAAGAGAAAAAGATTAGTGAAGACAAACGTAGGTCCCTTGCAGTCAGAATCAGGTGCACAAAAAATGGCGGACCAGTTAAACAAATACTTTGGTACTGTCTTCACGAAGGAAGACACAAATAACCTTCCGGAAATATTAAGGGACCGAGGGTCTAGTGAGAAAGAGGAACTGAAGGAAATCCTTAGTAGGCGGGAAGTTGTGTTAGGGAAATTGATGGGATTGAAGACCGATAAATCCCCGGGGCCTGATAGTCTGCATTCCAGAGTACTTAAGGAAGTGACCCCAGAAATAGTGGATGCATTGGTGATCATTTTCCAACAGTCTATCAACTCTGGATCAGTTCCTATGGACTGGAGGGTAGCTAATGTAACACCACTTTTTAAAAAGGGAGGGAGAGAGAAAGCAGGTAATTATAGACCGGTTAGCCTGACATCAATAGTGGGGAAAATGTTGGAATCAATTAGTAAAGATGAAATAGCAGCGCATTTGGAAAGCAATGACAGGATTGGTCCAAGTCAGCATGGATTTATACTTGACAAATCTTCTGGAATTTTTTGAGGATGTTACTAGTAGAGTGGACAAGGGAGAACTAGTGGATGTGGTGTATTTGGACTTCCAACAGGCTTTTGACAAGGTCCCACACAAAGGAGATTGGTGTGCAAAATTAAAGCACATGGTATTGGGGGTAATATACTGACGTGGATAGAGAACTGGTTGGCAGACAGGAAGCAGAGAGTCGGGATAAACGGGTCCTTTTCAGAATGGCAGGCAGTGACTAGTGGAGTGCCGCAGGGCTCAGTGCTGAGACCCCAGCTCTTTACAATATACATTAATGATTTAGATGAAGGAATTGAGTGTAATATCTTCAAGTTTGCAGATGACACTAAACTGGCTGGTAGTGTGAGCTATGAGGAGGACGCTAAGAGGTTGCAGGGTGACTTGGACAGGTTAGGTGTGTGGGCAAATGCATGGCAGATGCAGTATAATGTGGATAAATGTGAGGTTATCCACTTTGGAGGCAAAAATGCAAAGACAGAATATTATCTGAATGGCGGCAGATTAGAAAAAGGGGAGGTGCAATCGAGACCTGGGTGTCTTCCCGAACAGGGTTGCAGGGTTGGCCTGAAGCGGCAGTGATCCAAAATTTCTTTGTGGGATCATGAACAGAGCTCCCGAGCTCCTCCCACTTACAGCTTCTACTCAGCGAGCAGTCAAAATAGCATTGGGGTCTTCATCATCATAGGTGGTCCCTCGTACGCGGATGACTTGCTTCCACATGAGTTCACAGATGTTTCAATGAAGGACCTGATATTCCAGTCCTGAACTCCAATTGAGAGGGTGGAAGATGTCTGTGTGTGGATTGTTTTAATGTGTGCGTGACCGTTGCACACCAGCCACCACACGGGCTTGACAGAGCTAGCTCTTGGTCCAGTGGCAAGGGTTAACCAAGACGACTGGAGACCAGATCTGCTGCATGGACCTAGTGCGCACACATATCGCAGGTGGGCTGGGCCCGTGCTGCCCCTGGGCCGTCGGCTCTTCTTGGCACCGTCTTGGGGTCTTATCAAAGTGATGCGACCCCCGACTGTATATAGGGACACAGGAACAAGAGGAGGCCATTCAGCCCCTCGAGCCTGAGCTGCCATTCAATGAGATCACGGCTGATCTGTATCTGAACCCCATCTATCTGCTTTGGTGCAGTAAACCTTATCATAGAAGCATAGACATTTACAACATGGAAGGAGGCCATTTCGGCCCTTCGTGTCCGCACCGGCCGACAAAGAGCTATCCAGCCTAATCCAGCTTTCCAGCTCTTGGTCCGTAGCCCTGTAGGTTACGGCAGTTCAAGTGCACATCTAAGCCTTTGCCTAACAAAAATCTATCAATCTAATTTTTAAAATGTTCACCTGATCTCCAGCCTCAACAGCTTTTTGGGGGAGAGAGTTCCAGATTTCCTGCAAATCCCCTGGGAGGACAGACACACCAACGTTAGCGTCCTCGTCCAGGCCAACATCCCCAGCATCGAAGCACTGACCACACTCGACCAGCTCCGTTGGGCGGGCCGCATTGTTCGCATGTCTGACACAAGACTCCCAAAGCAAGCGCTCTACTCGGAACTCCTTCACGGCAAGTGAGCCCCAGTGGCCAGAGGAAACGTTTCAAGGACACCCTCAAAGCCTCCCTGATAAAATGCAACATCCCCACCGACATCTGAGAGTCCCTGGCCAAAGACTGCCCTAAGTGGAGGAAGAGCATCCAGGGGGCTGCTGAGAAACTCGAGTCCCATCGTCGAGAGCATGCAGAAATCAAGCGCAGGCAGCGGAAGGGGCGTGCGGTAAACCAGACTCCCCACCCACCCTTTCCTTCAACCACTATCTGTCCCACCTGTGACAGAGACTGTAATTCCCGTATTGGACTGTTCAGTCACCTGAGAATTCACATTTAGAGTGGAAGCAAGTCTTCCTCGATTCCGAGGGACTGCCTATGATGATGACCCTTTGTGCGAAGAATTGCTTCCTGTTGTCTCCCCTCAATGGCCTGGTTCTAATTTTAAAGTTACGCCCTCTTGTTCTGGACTCCCCCCACCGGAGGAAATAGTTTCTCTCGATCTACACTACCAACTCCTTCAATCATCTTAAACACCTCGATTAAATCAGCCCTTACTTTTCGAGGGGACATAAGTTTAATATATTGACTAGGCTCCCGCCTGTGTCAGGATTGGAGGCCAACTGAAGATTTGCAGGGCTGTGAGGCAAAGAGCAGGAGAGTGGGATTGGCTGGATAAATTCTTTCGAAGAGCTGGCACCTAGACGACGGCTCGAATGGCCTCCATCTATGGTGTAAGATTCCACGAGTTGCACACAGCAAGGTCGCACAGGCAGCAATGTAGACAAATGACCTGGTGGCCACACTTGATCAGCTCCGCTGGGCAGGCCACATCATCCGCACGGCAGACACGAGACTCCCAAAGTGCTCTACTCGGAACTCCTTCAGGGCAAATGAGCCAAAGGTGGGCAGAGGAAACGTTACAGGGACACCCTCAAAGCCTTCCTGATAAAGTGCATTATCATCATAGGCAGTCCCTCGGAATCGAGGAGGACTTGCTTCCACTCCCAAAGTGAGTTCTTTGATGGCTGCCTCTGAGACGAGAGCCACAGACCCTGTCACAGGTGGGACAGACATTCGTCGAGGGAAGGGGTGGGTGAGGCTGGTTTGCCTCGCACTCCTTCCGCTGTCTGCGCTTGGCCTCTTCATGCTCTTTGCGTCGAGACTCGAAGAGCTCAACGCCCTCCCAGATGGACTTTCTCCACCTCGGGGGGGTCTGCGGCCAGGGTCTCCCAGGTGTCAGTGGTGATGTCGCACTTTACCAGGGAGGCTTTGAGGGTGTCCCTTGTAACGTTTCCGCTGCCCACCTTTGGCTCGTTTACCATGAAGGAGCTCCACATAAAGCATTTGCTTAGGGAGTCTCGTATCTGGCATGCGTGCTATGTGGCCTGCCCAGTGAAGCTGATCGAGTGTGGTCAGTGCTTCAAATAAAGTGCAAGATCCCCACTGACATCTAGGAATCCCTGGCCAAACACCACCCTAAGTGAAGGAAGTGCATCCGGGAAGGTGCTGAGCACCTTGAGTCTCGTCGTCGAGAGCAAGCAGAAAACAAGCACAGGCAGTGGAAGGAGCGTGCGGCAAACCAGTCCCACCCTCCCTTACCCTCAACGACTATCTGCTCCACCTGTGACAGGGACTGTGATTCTCGCATTGGACTGTTCAGCCACCTAAGGACTCATTTTTAGAATGGAAGCAAGTCTTACTCGATTCCGAGGGACTGCCTATGACGATGAATGTGGTCAGGATACCGGGGAGAGCTCCCCTGGCTGTTCCTTCGGTAGTGCCCTCATACACACCTGAGCAGGCGGACAGGTCCTCCCATTAACGGTGCTGTCTGACAGTGTGTGCTCATGAGAACGTCCGGGCGGCAGCTGAAGACAGGGTCAGGCTCGGCTGTGCTGCCCCATGCAGTGGCATAGCCGGCATTCTGCACGGGCTCGCGGGTGAAGTAACGCGGAGTTGCTGGCCAACCTGTGGACCTCAACAAGAGAGAGAGGGGGAGAGGGAGGGAAAGGGAGGCATGGATAAGACAGAAATAGAACAACATGCTGGAAGGCTGAGATGTGACTGATACAATGGAGGAGACGCGTGTGGAGTATAAAAAACAGCACGGACCAGTTGGGCCAAATAGGCTGTATATTCTATGCAATTCTCTGCAAATGCCAGCTTTGGCTCAGTGGGTAGCACACTCTTGCCTCTGAGTCAGAAGGTTGTGGGTTGCGTCTTTTGGATGAGACATTGAACCGAGGCCCCGTCTGCTCTCTCACGTGGATGCAAAGGATCCCGCGGCACTATTTCGAAGAAGAGCAGGGGGAGTTATCCCCGGTGTCCTGGCCAATATTTATCCCTCAATCAACACAACAAAAACAGATTATCTGGTCATTATCACATTGCTGTTTGTGGGAGCTTGCTGTGCGCACACTCACCTCTGAGTCAGAAGGTTGTGGGTTCAAGTCCCACTCCAGAGACTTGAGCACATAAATCCAGGCTGACACTCCCAGTGCAGTGCTGAGGGAGGGCTGCACTGTCGGAGGTGCCGTCTTTCGGATGAGACACCGTCTGCTCTCTCAGGTTGACGCAAAAGATCCCGCGGCACTATTTCGAAGAAGAGCAGGGGAGTTATCCCCAGTGTCCTGGGGCCAATATCTATCCCTCAATCAACATAACAAAAAACAGATTATCTGGTCATTATCGCATTGCTGTTTGTGGGAGCGTGCTGTGTGCAAGTTGGCTGCCGCGTTTCCCACATTACAACAGTCATCATCATTATAGCCAGTCCCTCGGAATCAAGGAAGACTTGCTTCCACTCAAAAAGTGAGTCCTTAGGTGGCTGAACAGTCCAATACGAGAACCGCAGTCGCTGTCACAGGTGGAACAGACAGTCGTTGAGGGAAAGGGTGGGTGACTACACTTCAAAAGTACTTAGCGCTTTTGAGATGTCAGGTGGTCATGGAAGGCGCTATATAAATGCAAGTCTTTCTCTTTCTTTTAAAGCAGGGAGATGCATCTCCACCACACAAAGCGGCCAGAACCCACACTGCGGGCCAATTCTCTGAGATTGCTGGCCGGGGGAGCGGGTAGCCAGGGAATGTGCAGTGTGGGAGCCAGGTGTGTGCACTCAAGTGTTCCGAATGGCCCACAGCAATGTAGATGAGGAGATTACGATCGGCAAATTACTGGTTGACTGATGGCCTGCGTACACCTGTGGCCTCCTTAACCGCACCGCACCAAACCTTTCACAACGTCTGATTGTGAAGCTGGCATGGCCCCCGACAGGCTGGGCGGGGATTGTCGCATCACACGAAGGGAACACTGATCGTACATTCAGCAGCAAACCTTACAACTTGTTTCAATGTGGTGTTGTGCGCAGATTGAAGCCCTGGGCACAAATTCCAGCTGGGATCTAATCGATGGGTTCGGGGGGTTTATATATAGAATAACGGATACCCGGGAGTGAGTTACAGGCTGGGATCTAATCGATGGGTTCGGGGGGTTTATATATAGAATACTGGATACCCGGGAGTGAGTTACAGACTGGGATCTAATCGATGGGTTCGGGGGGTTTATTATAAAATATTGGATACCCGGGAGTGAGTTACAGGCTGGGATCTAATCGATGGGTTCGGGGGGTTTATTATAAAATATTGGATACCCGGGAGTGAGTTACAGACTGGGATCTAATCGATGGGTTCGGGGGGTTTATTATAAAATATTGGATACCCGGGAGTGAGTTACAGGCTGGGATCTAATCGATGGGTTCGGGGGGTTTATATATAGAATAATGGATATCCCTGAGTGAGTTACAGGCTGGAATCTAATCGAGGGGTTCGGGGGGTTTATATACAGAATACAATATCCGGGAGTGAGTTACAGGCTGGAATCTAATCGAGGGGTTCGGGGGGTTTATATATAGAATAATGGATATCCCTGAGTGAGTTACAGTGTAGAATCTTATCGAGGGGTTCAGGGGGTTTATTATAAAATATTGGATACCCGGGAGTGAGTTACAGGCTGGAATCTAATCGAGGGGTTCGGGGGGATTTATATATAGAATACTGGATACCCAGGAGTGAGTTACAGGCTGGAATCTAATCGAAGGGTTTGGGGGGTTTATATATAGAATAATGGATACCCAGGAGTGAGTTACAGGCTGGAATCTAATCGAGGGGTTTGGGGGTTTATATATAGAATAATGGATACCCAGGAGTGAGTTACAGGCTGGAATCTAATAGAGGGGTTCGGGTGGTATATATATATATAGAAAAATGGATACCCGGGAGTGAGTTACAGGCTGGAAGCTAATCGAGAGGTTCAGGGGATTTAATGTTAAAATAATGGATACCAGGGAATGAGTTACAGGCTGGAAGCTAATCGAGGGGTTCGGGGGGTTTATATATAGAAAAATGGATACCCGGGAGTGAGTTACAGGCTGGAATCTAATAGAGGGGTTCTGTGGGGGTTTTATATATAGAATAACATACCCGGGAGTGAGTTACAGGCTGGAATCTAATCGAGGGGTTCAGGGGGTTTATATATCGAATAAAGGATACCCCGGGGTGAGAGGCTGGAATCTAATCGAGGGGTTCGGGTGATTTATATATCGAATAAAGGATACCCGGGAGTGAGTTGCAGTCTAATGGGGTGGTGGGGTGGCGGGGGCTGGGGGTGGGGGGGCCGCTGGGGGCGGGTGGGGGTTGGGTGGTGGGGTGGCGGGGAGGAGGGGAGAGCTTACTGTGTAAATTTGCCGACTGCACAGCGACTGAATTACGAAAGGCTGCCGCCGCTAACTGAGAAGCCCAGAGCAGGCCGCCCAGCCTGTGTAAGGACCTAGCAGTCCCCTCGCCGAGCCTTCCCCCCTACCCCTACCCTGGTTCTGGGCCGCTGGGGCCTGCACAGTGAAGCAGGAGCAGGAGCTGGAGGGATGGACTGACGGGAGCCCACAGCTGGAGGAGCCTGCGTTCCTCGACCTGACAGTGATCGCACAGTCTGTCAACAGCGGGCCCTCCACTCTGAAAGCAGGTTGTGGGGGGACAGGCCAGAGCGGCAGGGGGAGGCAACAGGGATAGTGGGAGACCGGACTCAGGTACAGAACCAGCTTCCTCATCCAGGTGTAGTTTATCCATGTTAACCCTTTAAACGCCGATTTCTGAAGCTGCTGTTTATTCCCACCAGGAAATGCTTTCTTTATCTCTCTCTCTTCTTTGCTATCCCATTGATCACCATCATCATAGGCAGTGCCTCGAAATCGAGGAAGACTTGCTTCCACTCTAAAAGTGAGTTCTCAGGTGACTGAACAGTCCAATACGGGAATTACAGTCTCTGTCACAGGTGGGACAGACAGTGGTTGAAGGAAAGGGTGGGTGGGGAGTCTGGTTTGCCGCACGCTCCTTCCGCTGTCTACGCTTGTTTTCTGCATGCTCTCGGCGATGAGACTCGAGGTGCTCAGCGCCCTCCCGGATGCTCTTCCTCCACTTAGGGCGGTCTTTGGCCAGGGACCCCCAGGTGTCGGTGGGGATGTTGCACTTTATCAGGGAGGCTTTGAGGGTGTCCTTGAAACATTTCCTCTGCCCACCTGGGGCTCGCTTGCCGTGTAGGAGTTCCGAGTAGAGCGCTTGCTTTGGGAGTCTTGTGTCGGGCATGCAGATGATGTGGCCCGCCCAACGGAGCTGGTCGAGTGTGGTCAGTGCTTCGATGCTGGGGATGTTGGTCTGATCAGCCGTTTGCCCCTGTGCTCGCTGACCTACATTGGCTCCCATTCCGGCAATGTATCATATTCACAATTCTCATCCCCATGTTCAAATCCCTCCACGGCCTCGCACCATCCTTATCTCTATAGTTTCCTCCAGCCCTACAACAGAAGAACATAAGAAATAGAAGCAGGAGCAGGCCATACGGCCCCTCGAGCCTGCTCCACCATTCAATAAGATCTTGGCTGATCTGATCTTGGCCTCAACTCCACTTCCCTGCCCGCTCCCCATAACCCTTGATAACCCTCCGAGATCTCGGGGTTCCTCCAATTCGAGCCTCTTGCGCATCCCCAATTAACATCACCTCACAATTGGTCGCCGTGCCTTCAGCCGTCTCAGACCTAAACTCTGGAATTCCCTCCCTGAACCCCTCCAGCTCTCCACCTCTCTCCTTTAAGATGCTCCTTAAAACCTACCTCTTAAAACCAGGCGACATTAAATTTAAAGTAATTGGTAGAAGGTTTAGAGGGGATTTGAGGGGGAATGTCTTCACCCTGAGGATGGTGGGCATCTGGAACTCGCTGCCTCAAAGGGTGGTAGAGGCAGAAATCCTCATAGCATTTAAAAAGTGCTTGGATGTACGCTTGAAGTGTTGTAACCTACAGGGCTACGGACCAAGAGCTGGAAAGTGGGATTTAAAAAAAAAAATTGTTCCGGGATGTGGGCGTTGCCAGCAAGGCCGGCATTTATTGCCCATCCCTAATTGCCCCTTGAGAAGATGGTGGTGAGCCGCCTTCTTGAACCACTGCAGTCCATGTGGTGAAGGTTCTCCCACACAGTGCTGTTAGGGAGGGAGTTCCAGGATTTTGACCCGGCGACGATGAAGGAACAGCCGATATATTTCCAAGTCGGGATGGTGTGTGACTTGGAGGGGAATGTGGAGGTGGTGGTGTTCCCATGCGCCTGCTGCCCTTGTCCTTCTGGGTGGTAGAGGTCGCGGGTTTGGGAGGTGCTTTCCGAAGAAGCCTTGGCGAGTTGCTGCAGTGCATCTTGTGGATGGTGCACACTGCAGCCAGGGGGCGCCGGTGGGTGGAGGGAGCGAGTGTTGAAGGTGGGGGATGGGGTGCCGATCAAGCGGGGCTGCTTTGTCCTGGATGGTGTCGAACTTCTTGAGTGTTGTTAGAGCTGCACTCATCCAGGCGAGTGGGGAGTATTCCATCACAATCCTGACTTGTGCTTTGTAGGTGGTGGAAAGGCTTTGGGGAGACAGGAGGTGAGACTCTCGCCACAGAATACCCAGCCTCTGACCTGCTCTTGTGGCCTCATTATTTATGTGGCTGGTCCAGTCATGTTTCTGATCAATGGTGACCCCCCCAGGATATTGATGGTGGGTGATTCGGCGATGCCAATGACGCTGAGTGTCAAGAGGCGGTGGTTAGACTCTCGCTGTCGAAGAAGCCTTGGCGAGTTGCTGCAGTGCATTTTGCAGATGGTACGCACTGCGGCCATGGTGCGCCGGTGGTGGAGGGAGGGACTCGCGACACCGAATCTCTCCCTCACAACGGGTGTGTAACCGGGTCCCCATTGAGGCCACACCGGCCCGTCCTCCTCAGCCATGGCGATCCCACCAGCACGGCGATTACCGCGAGCAAGCTTCACAAATTGCCGAGCCAGGAACAAATTACCCGGCAGTTCAACCGTGAAGTCGTGGGAGCAGAAAAAGGCGGAGAATAATCGCTCGGAGAAAAATCAAGACATTTAAAAAATAAATAAATAAATAAATAAAAGCGTGGCTTTTGGCCGTGTCAGTTCAGAAATCAAACCAGGCGGGGCCCCAGAGCATCGCTCGCATTCCTCCGTCACCCAAACAAAAATTCCCAGTGATTTCATCGATCAGTTACCACGGGCTAATAACTGCCTGAAACTAGAGACTGAAAGACGAGGTTGGCTGGGTTCCAGCACCCACTGCCCAGCCCAGCCCAGCCGAATCAAAGGACCCATTCATTCGCCGGCCTTTCCGACAGGCTTCCCGGTGTCCATTACAAAGGAGGGAGGGGGGGGGGAAAACCAGCAGAGGGAATTTAATCGGCTCCCGCTTGCTGGCCGAAGGGTCCTGGCCTCACTCTTTGAAAAACAAGGAACAGCTGGGATTAAGCCGTTGATGGCCAGGGGGGGGGGGTGAAAAAAACCATCCCAAGTCTGTAGTGTATGGAGAAAGAGTCAGACTGAACACTGTGAGCTCAAAGTAAAGTGTGACCGCAGTCTTTTATTGCAGGTCTCCAGAGTGCCTCTCCAACCTGCGAAGCACTCTTAAATACCTGTGCTTCCAAGGTCCCTTGGGACTCCAGGGAATGAGCCCTCTGGTGGCTGTACAGAGTATATACAAGTCCAGATACATAACAACATGGCTAGATCTGTAGGCTGTGCCATTTCCACCCCCGTGGTGGGCAATGGCAGCCTACTGAGAGCATCGGCGCAGTTTTCTGTGCCTGGCCTGTGGCGGGTGGCATAGTTGTATGCGGACAACATGAGCGCCCATCTCTGGATGCAGGATGATTCGCTGGTATTTATCCCTTTACTCTCGGAAAACAGGTATATTGGTGGCTTATGGTCAGTTTTCAATTCGAATTTTAGCCCAAACAGGTATTGATGCATTTTCTTTACCCCATAGACACACGCTAATGCTTCTTTTCGAATCATGCTGTAGGCGCTCTCGGCCTTAGACAGACTCCTGGATGCATAAGCAACCGGTTGCAGTTTCCGAAATCATGAGCTTGTTGCAATACACACCCGACACCATATGCTGACTCATCACATGCTGGTACCAAACACTTACATGGATCATACAACACAAGCAATTTGTTTGAGCATAACAATTTTCTCGCTTTTACAAAGGAATTTTCTTGGCTTTTGCCCCAAACCCATTCACCCCCTTTTCGTAGTAAGATATACAGTGGTTCTAGCAGTGTGCTGAGACCCGGTAAGAAGTTACCAAAGTAGTTCAAGAATCCCAGAAACGACCGCAGCTCCGTCACATTCTGTGGCCTCGGTGCGTTCTCGATTGTCTCCGTCCTAGTGTTGGTGGGCCTGATGCTGTCCGCTGCAATCCTCCTTCCCAAGAACTCCACTTCAGGCACCAGCATAATGCACTTCGAGCATTTTAACCTGAGCCCCAAGCTTTTGAGCCGACTAAGAACCTCCTCCAGGTTCTGCAGATGCTCGACTGTGTTCCGACCTGTGACCAAGACGTCGTCCTGGAAGACCACGGTGTGCGGGACCGACTTCAGTAAACTTTCCATGTTTCTCTGGAATATCGCCACCCCTGATCAGATTCCAAATGGGCATCGGTCATAAACAAAAAGACTTTTGTTCGTGTTGATGCAGGTGAGGGCCTTGGAAGATTCCTCCAGTTCCTGCGTTATGTAGGCTGAGGTCAGATCCAGCTTCGTGAACGTCTTTCCTCCCACCAATGTTGCAAAGAGGTTGTCGGCCTTTGGTAGTGGGTATTGGTCCTGCAGGGAGAAACGATTGATAGTTACTTTGTAATCGCCACAGATTCTCACGGTGCCGTCTCCCTTGAGGACTGGGACAATAGGACTGGCCCACTCGCTGAACTCGATCAGTGAGATGATGCCCTCTTTTTGTAGCCGGTCTAGCTCGATCCCTACCCTTTCTCTCATCATGTACGGCACTGCTCTCGCCTTGTGATGGATGGGTCGCGCCCCCGGAATTAGGTGGATCTGCACTTTTGCTCCTTGGAATTTCCCGATGCCTGGTTCGAACAGCAAAGGAAATTTGTTTAAGACCTGGGCACACGAAGTGTCGTCAGCGGGCGATAGTGCTCAGATGTCATCCCAGTTCCAGCGTATCTTTCCCAGCCAGCTCCTGCCGAGCAGCGTGTGACCATCGCCCGGTACCACCCAGAGTGGTAGCTTGTGCACTGCTCCATCGTAGGAGACCTTTACATTAGCACTGCCGATTACAGGAATCAGTTCTTTCATGTAAGTTCTTAGTTTTGTGCGAATTGGAGTTAAGACTGGCCTTGAAGCCTTGTTGCACCACAACCTTTCGAAAGTCTTTTTGCCCATGATGGACTGGCTCGTGCCCGTGTCCAGCTCCATTGACACCGGGAGCACATTTAGTTCAACCTTCAGCATTATCGGTGGACAATTCATGATGAATGTGTGCACCCCATGTACCTCTGCCTCCTCTATCAGAGGTTCTGTTTCATCGTGATCCTCTGTGGATCTGTCCTCCTCTGCAACGTGGTGGTTTGCAGGTTTAGCAGGCCTAGCAGCTCGCCTGCACACTCGTTGGAGGTGTCCCATTGTTCCACAGCCCTTGCAAATGTATCCTTTGAATTGGCATGAATGGAAATGATGATCACCCCCGCAGCGCCAACAACATGTTAATGGCCTTGCATTCATCACCCTTGATGGTGGACTCTGAGACATCTGCGGACGTGTAGCTGCAGGTATGTGTGACCTGCCCTGTACGTTATGATTCGAAAACAACATCACTTTGTTCACAGTACTTGAAGCAGCACTTGTGTGCTGAGAGATTTGCTTCATATTGTCACTGGTGGCAATGAACGCCTGGGCTATCGCTATAGCCTTACTCAAGGTTGGGGTCTCTACAGTCAAAAGTTTGCTAAGTATGGTTTCGTGGCCAATGCCAAGTACGTAAAAGTCTCTGAGCATGTGCTCCAAATGTCCTTCAAATTCGCAATGTCCTGCAAGGCGTCTTAGTTCGGCGACATAACTCGGCACTTCCTGGCCTTCAGATCTTTTGTATAACCGGTACCTCGCCATCAGAACGCTTTCCTTCGGGTTCAAATGCTCTCGGACCAGTGTACACAAATTGTCGTATGATTTCTCCGTGGGTTTCGCTGGAGTGAGCAGATTCTTCATGAGGCCATACGTTGGTACTTCACAGAGTGTGAGGAGAATCGCTCCATGTTTGGCAGTGCTCTCTTCCCCATCTAGCTCGTTCGCCACGAAGTATTGGTCGAGTCGCTCCACAAAAGTTTCCCAATCATCTCACTCTGAGAATTTCTCCAGGATGCCCACTGTTCTCTGCATCTTTGGGTTCGCTATCTGTATCTCATCGCCAATTGTAGTGTATAGAGAAAGAGTCAGACTGAACACTGTGAGCTCAAAGTAAAGTGTGACCTTAGTTTTTTTATTGCAGGTCTCCAGAGTGCCTCTCCACCTGTGAAGCACTCTTAAATACCTGTGCTCTCAAGGGATTATGCGATCCCTTCGGACTCCGGGGAATGAGCCCTCTGGTGGCTGTACAGAGTATATACAAGTCCAGATACATAACAGAGTCCTGCCCCCAGGGAATGTGGCTGAGGCATAAGAACATAAGAAATAGGTGCAGGAGCAGGCCATTCGGCCCTTCAAGCCTGCACCACCATTCAATAAGATCATGGCTGATCATTCACCTCAGTACCCCTTTCCTGCTTCTCTCCATACCCCTTGATTCCTTTAGCCGTAAGGGACACATCTAACTCCCTCTTGAATATATCCAACGAACTGGCAGCAACAACTCTCTGCGGTAGGGAATTCCACAGGTTAACAACTCTCTGAGTGAAGAAGTTTCTCCTCATCTCAGTCCTAAATGGCTTACCCCTTATCCTTAGTCTGTGTCCCCTGGTTCTGGACTTCCCCAACATCGGGAAGATTCTTCCTGCATCTAACCTGTCCAGTCCCATCAGAATGTTATATGTTTCTATGAGATCCCCTCTCATCCTTCTAAACTCCAGTGAATAAAGGCCCAGTCAATCCAGTCTCTCCTCAGATGTCAGTCCAGCCATCCTGGGAATCAGTCTGGTGAACCTTCGCTGCACTCCCTCAATTAGCAAGAATGTTCTTCCTCAGATGAGGAGACCAAAACTAAACACAATATTCCAGGTGAGGCCTCATCAAGGTCCTGTACAACTGCAGTCAGACCTCCCTTCTCCTATACTCAAAACTCCTAGCTATGAAGGCCAACATACCATTTTGCCTTCTTCACCGCCTGCTGTGCCTACATGCCAATGTTCAATGACTGATGTACCATGACACCCAGGTCTCATTGCACCTCCCCTTTTCCTAATCTGCCACCACTCAGATAATATTCTGCCTTCGTTTTTTTGCCCCCAAAGTGGATAGCCTCACATTTATCCACATTATACTGCATCTGCCATGCATTTTCCCACTCACCTAACCTGTCCAAGTCACCCTGCAGCCTCTCAGCGTCCTCCTCACAGCTCACACCGCCACCCAGTTTAGTGTCATCTGCAAACTTGGAGATATTACACTCAATTCCTTCAACTAAATCATTAATGTATATTGTAAATAGCTGGAGTCCCAGCACTGAGCCCTGCGGCACTCCACTAGTCACTGCCTGCCATTCTGAAAAGGACCCATTTATCCTGACTCTCTGCTTCCTGTCTGCCAACAAGTTCTTTATCCACGTCAGTACATTTCCCGCAATACCATGCACTTTGATTTTGCACACCAATCTCTTGTGCGGGACCTTGTCAAAAGCCTTTTGAAAGTCCAAATACACCACATCCACTGGTTCTCCCTTGTCCACTCTGCTAGTTACATCCTCAAAAAATTCCAGACGATTTGTCAAGCATGATTTCCCTTTCATAAATCCATGCTGATTTGGACCGATCCTGTCACTGCTTTCCAAATGCGCTGCTATTTCATCCTTAATGATTGATTCCAACATTTTCCCCACTACTGATGTCAGACTAACCTCTCTATAATTACCCGTTTTCTCTCTCCCTCCTTTTTTAAAAAGTGGTGTTACATTAGCTACCCTCTAGTCCATAGAAACTGATCCAAAGTCGATAGACTGCTGGAAAATGATCACCAATGCATCCACTATTTCTCGGGCCACATCCTTAAGTACTCTAGGATGCAGACTATCAGGCCCCGGGGATTTATCGGCCTTCAATCCCATCAATTCACCGAACACAATTTCCCGCCTAATAAGGATATCCTTCAGTTCCTGCTTCTCACTAAACCCTCGGTCCCCTATAAATTCACCTGACTCTGCCTGCATGGGACCTATGTTTGTCTTCACTAATCTTTTTCTCTTCACATATCTATAGAAGCTTTTGTCGTCAGTTTTTATGTTCCCGGCAAGCTTCCTCTCATACTCTATTTTCCCCCTCTTAATTAAACCCTTTGTCCTCCTCTGCTAAATTCTAAATTTCTCCCAGTCCTCAGGTTTGCTGCTTTTTCTGGCCAATTTATATGCCTCTTCCTTGGATTTAACACTGTCCTTAATTTTCCTTGTTAGCCACAGTTGAGGCACCTTCCTCATTTTATTTTTACTCCAGACAGAGATGTACAATTGTTGAAGTTCATCCATGTGATCTTTAAATGTTTGCCATTGCCTATCCACTGTCAACCCTCTAAGTATCATTCGCCAGTCTATTCTAGTCAATTCATGTCTCATACCATCGAAGTTACCTTCCCCAAGTTCAGGACCCTAGTCTCTGAATTAATTGTGTCACTCTCCATCTTAATAAGGAACTCTACCATATTATGGTCACTCTTTCCCAAGGGACCTCACACAACAAGATTGCTAATTAGTCCTTTCTCATTACACATCACCCAGTCTATGATGGCCAGCTATCTAGTTGGTTTCTCGATATATTGGTCCAGAAAAACATCCCTAATACACTCCAGGAAATTCTCCTCCATTGTATTGCTACCAGTTTGGTTTGCCCAATCTATATATGGATTAAAGTCACCCATGATAACTGCTGTAGCATCCGTAATTTCTTGTTTGATGCTGTCCCCAAACTCACTACTACTGTTTGGTGGTCTGTACACAACTCCCACTAGGGTTTTTTGCCCCTTGGTATTCCGCAGTTCCACCTATACAAATTCCACATCATCCAAGCTAATGTCCTTCCTTACTATTGTGTTAATTTCCTCTTTAACCAGCAACGTTACCCCCACCTCCTTTGCCTTTCTGTCTATCCTTCCTGAATGTTGAATATCCCTGGATATTGAGTTCCCAGCCTTGGTCACCCTGGAGCCATGTCTCCGTGATGCCAATTATATCATAGTCTTTAATTGCTGCCTGTGCAGTTAATTCATCCACCTTATTATGAATACTCCTCGCATTGAGGCACAGAACCTTCAGGCTTGTCTTGTTAACACATTTGCCTTTTTAGAATTTTGTTGCAATGTGGCCCCTTTTGATTTTTGTCTGTGCCCTCCACTTTCACTTTTCTTCTTTCTATCTTTTGCTTCTGCCCCTATTTTACTTCCCTCTGTCTCCCTGCATAGGTTGCCATCCCCCTGCCATATTAGTTTAACCCCTCCCCAACAGCATTAGCAAACACTCCCCCTAGGACATTGGTTCCAGTCCTGCCCATGTGCAGACCGTCCGGTTTGTACTGGTCCCACCTCACCCAGAACCGGTCCCAATGTCCCAGGAATTTGAATCCCTTCCTTCTGCACCACTCCTCAAGCCACGTATTCATCTGAGCTATCCTGCGATTCCTACTCTGACTAGCACGTGGCACTGGTAGCAATCCTGAGCTTACTACCTTTGAGGTCCTACTTTTTAATATAACTCCTAGCTCCCTAAATTCAGCTTGTAGGACCTCATCCCGTTTTTTAACTATATCGTTGGTACCTATATGCACCACAACAACTGGCTTTTCACCCTCCCTTTTCAAAATGTCCTGCACCCGCTCTGAGACATCCTTGACCCTTGCACCAGGGAGGCAAAATACCATCCTGGAGTCTCGATTGCGGCCGCAGAAACATCTATCTATTCCCCTTACAATTGAATTCCCTAACACTATAGCTCTCCCACTCTTTTTCCTCCCCTCCTGTGCACAGAGCCATCCATGGTGCCATGAACTTGGCTGCTGCTGCCCTCCCCTGATGAGTCATCCTCCTCAACAGTATCCAAAGCGGTGTATCTGTTTTGTAGGGGGATGACCAGAGGGGACCCCTGCACTACCTTCCTTCCATTGCTTTTCCTGTTGGTCACCCATCCCCTATTTGGCTGTGTACCCTTTACCTGCGGTGTGGCCAACTCACGAAACATGCTATTCACGTCATTCTCAGCATCGCGGATGCTCCAGAGTAAATCCACCTGCAGCTCCAGTGCCGCAATGTGGTCTGTCAGGTGCTGCAGGTGGATACACTTCCCGCACATGTAGTCGTCAGGGACACTGGAAGCGTCCATGACTTCCCACAAGGCACAGGAGGAGCATAACACTCAATAAGATCATGGCTGATCTGATCATGGACTCAGCTCCACTTCCCTGCCTGGCCCCCATAACCCTTTACTCCCTTATCGCTCAAAAATCTGTCTATCGCTGCCTTAACTTTATTCAATGATCCAGCCTCCACAGCTCTCTGCGGCAGAGAATTCCACAGATTTACAACCCCCTGAGAGAAGAAATTCTTCCTCATCTCAGTTTTAAATGGGCGGCCCCTTTTTCTATGTCCCCTAGTTTTAGTTTCCCCTATGAGTGGAAACATCCTCTCTGCATCCATCTTGTCGAGCCCCCTCATTATCTTATAAGTTTCAATAAGATCACCTCTCATTCTTCAGAATTCCAATGAGTAGAGGCCCAACCTACCCAACCTTTCCTCATAAGTCAACCCCTTCATCTCCGGAATCAACCTAGTGAACCTTCTCTGAACAGACCTGAATGTTCATCATAGGTGGTACCTCGAAACGAGGATGGCTTGCTTCGACTCCAAAAAAGGATGTTTCGAATGAAGGACCCGAACTATATCCTCAAGGGTGGAAGATGCCCGTGCGTGGATTTTTTGTAACGTGTGGTGACCATTGCACACCAGCCACCACGCTGGCTTGCCAGAGCTACGTCTTGGTCCGGTGGCCAGGGTTAACCAAGACAGCTGGAGACCAGCTCTGCTGCACAGACCTAGTACACGCACATATTGCAGTGTGGGCTGGCCCGTGCTGTCCCTGGCCCCGAACTCACGCCTCCCCTGGGCCCCGATAACCTGAATGTTAAAGGCATGGTGGGTAGCACTCTTGCCTCCGAGTCACAAGGTTGTGGCTGGAGCTGTGCATTTTTTCCCACTGTATCTCTCTCTTCGTAAGATGATACAGCACAGAAGGAGGCCGTTCAGACCATCGTGCTCGCGCCAGCTCTTTGAAAGAGCTGTCCAATTAGTCCCACTCCCCTTGATGTCATCCAAAACTTGGCAGCCCGCGTTCTAACTCGCACCAAGTCCCGCTCACCCATCACCCCCTGTGCTCGCTGGCTCCCGGTTAAGCAACGCCTCGATTTCAACATTCTCGCCCTTGTTTACAAATCCCTCCATGGCCTCCTCACCCCTCCCAATCTCTGTATTCTCCTCGAGTCCCACGACCCCCCCGAGATGTCTGCACTTCTCTAATTCTGCCCTCCTGAGCATCCCTGATTATAATCGCTCAACCATCGGTGGCCGTGCCTTCTGTTGCCTGGGCCCCAAGCTCTGGAACTCCCTCCCTAAACCTCTCCACCTCTCTACCTCTCTCTCCTTCTTTAAGACGCTCCTTAAAACCTACCTCTTTGACCAAGTTTTTGGTCATCTGCCGTAATTTCTTCTTATGTGGCTCGGTGTCAAATTTATTTGTTTCATCTTATAACGCTCCTGTGAAGCGTCTTGCGACGTTTCATTACGTTAAAGGCACTGTATAAATACAAGTTGTTGTCGCTCTTTCCCCGTAGCCCTGTAACTTTTTCCCCTTCACGTATTTATCCAACTCCCTTTTGAAGGTTACTATTGAATCTGCTCCCACCGCCCATCCAGGCCGCGTATTCCAGATCACAACAACTCGCTGCGTAAAAGTTTTCTTCGTGATGCCTCCAAAGTTTTGCCAATCATCTTAAATCTGCGGTCTCTGGTTACTGACCCCCCTGCCACTGTAAACAGTTTCTCCTTATTTACGCTATCAAAACGCCTCATGATTTTGCACGCCTCTATCAAAGCTCCTCTTAGCCTTCTCTGAGGACACTTGGGAGTTCTCGGCCAAAGACCGCCCTAAGTGGAGGAAGTGCATCCGGGAGGGCGCTGAGCACCTCGAGTCTCGTCGCCGAGAGCATGCAGAAAACAAGCGCAGGCAGCGGAAGGCGCGTGCGGCAAACCAGGCTCCCCACCCAACCTTTCCTTCAACCACTGTCTGTCCCACCTGTGACAGAGACTGTAATTCCCGTATTGGACTGTTCAGTCACCGAATGACTCATTTTTAGAGTGGAAGCAAGTCTTCCTCGATTCCGAGCGACTGCCTGTGATGATGATGACTTTCCAAGAAGGGGCAGGAATGGTAATTTGGGGGTGGTGGTGGGGGGGAGGTGGGGTGGGACTGTGTGGGCCACCTCTGGATAGCACACAACAATTACAGGGTTCCTGGGGCACCAGCCTCACCAGGTTGTAATGCACCCCCCCCCCCCCCTGCCCCCATCCCGCAACCTGCCCCTTACTTTCTCCCACACCCTCCCTCACATCCTCCCTCACCACCACTGCCTCGACCGGCTCACTCGGTTGTTTCCAGTGCCCGTGAGGAGTGTGTTCACTGGGTAGCCCTTTCATCCCCGATCTGAAGCTTGTGGCTCAGTGGGCAGCACACTCGCCTCTAAGTCAGAAGGTCATGGGTTCAAGACCCACTCCAGAGTCTTGAGCGACAGAATTTAAGCCGGCACTCCCAGTGCAGTGCTGAGGGAGCGCCACACTGCCGGAGGTGCTGTCTTTCGGATGAGATGTTAAACCAAGACCCCGTCTACTCTCTCAGGTGGATGTAAAAGATCCCATGGCATTATTTGGAGAAAAGCAGTGAAGTTATCCCCAGTGTCCTGAGGCCAATATTTATCCCTCAATCAACATTGACTAAAATTCTGACGGAAGGTCATCGACCTGAAATATTGACTCTGTTCCTCTCGATCCACGGATGCTGCTTGACCTGCCCAGCATTTTCTGTTTAAATTTCACTAAAATACCAATTACCTGGCCACTGTCTCATTGCTGTTTTTGTGGGAGCTTGCTGTGCGCAAATTGACTGCTGCGTTTCCTGTATTACAACAGTGATTACACTCCAAAAGTACTTCATTGGTTGTAAAGTGCCTTGGCAAGTCCAGTGGTTGTGAAAGGTGCTATATAAATGCAAGTCTTTCTTTCTTTCTGAGCCAATGCCTACATATATCAATTATACAGGGTATTGGTGAGGCCACACCTGGAATACTGCGTGCAGTTCTGGTTTCCATATTTAAGAAAGGATATACTTGCTTTGGAGACAGTTCAGAGAAGGCTCACTGGGTTGATTCCGGAGATGAGGGGGTTGACTTATGAGGAAAGGTTGAGTAGGTTGAGCCTCTACTCATTGGAATTCAGAAGAATGAGAGATGATCTTATCGAACCGTATAAGATTAGGAGGGGGCTTGACAAGGTGGATGCAGAGAGGATGTTTCCACTGATAGGGGAGACTAGAACTAGAGGGTATTATCTTAGAATAAGGGGCCGCCCATTTAAAACTGAGATGAGGAGAAATTTCTTCTCTCAGAGGGTTGTAAATCTGAGGAATTCACTGCCTCAGAGAGCTGTGGAGGCTGGGACATTGAATAAATTTAAGACAGAGATAAGTAGTTTCTTAACCGATAGGGGAATAAAGGTGTAAAGTCCTGTCCCTGCAGTACAGACTCACACGAGGCACATGCTGAAGTCAAGGTCTCTCAGGACCTGCACCTTTATTACACAGCTCTCGAATGCCACACTTGCCTGAGACCTGTCTTTTTATACCTGTCTGGGACAGGTATCCAGTGTCTCCTGCAAGTGCACCCCTGGGGGTAAGGTAAGCTTGTGGTTCCAGGTCATCTCTAGTTACAGTCATGTACAGCATGGTAAGATACAGTTATGTACAGTCGTGTGAGATACATGAGCGGGTGTGAAAGAAAATTGAAATGGATTAGAGCTCTCTGTCCTCACAGCGGGACATCAAAGCGAGTCTGTTATCTGTTGGGCTCTTACATGAGCTGGAGCCATTTCAACCCATTTAATAATACTTTTTTTTTCTCTTATGACCTTCTAATAACCTCCCCCCGGCAGCCCCCAACCTTCCCTCATCTTATTTTGAACAACACGTGTCTGAAAGTATCCCAACACTCCAGCAGCCCTTTGTTATCTGATCCTCTCCCTCCGCACGCCCTCAGCCGAAAGGTGCTTAAAAGATGTCCCTAAACATTGCGGCGGATGCGGCCTGCCCTGCCTCTCGGCTAACGGGGTGGGCAATCTGCGCGAGGGGAACTCGGAAGGTGATGATTTACCCGCGTCCAGTTAATGCTTAAATGGCTGGCCACAGCCCTCGAATCTCCTGCTTTGTAAATAAAATGTCCGCTGGGGTCAGACTCTGGTTAACCCTCAAGGGGTTGGACAGTGTTCATTTTAGTCATTGCTCCCGATGACTTTTGAAGGCTAAGGGAGTCGAGGTTCCCGGGTAGTGGGCAGGGAAGTGGAGTTGAGGCCAAGATCCGATCAGCTATGATCTTGTTGAATGGCGGAGCAGGCTCGAGGGGGCCGAATGGCCGACTCCTGCTCCTATTTCTTGTGTTCTTATGTTTTGGGATTAGCTGCACCGTCCAGTCTGGTACAGACCATCCATCACCAAGCCCGCCAACTTCCACCTCCTGAACATCGCCCCCTGCTCCTCTTCACTGATCGAACCCTCATCCGTGTTTTTGTTACCTCCAGACTGGACGATTCCAACACTCTCCTGGCCGGCCACCTACCTTGCACCCTCTATGAACCTGAGACTATCAAAAACTCTGCCGCCTGGGTCCTAACTCGCACCGAGTACCGCTCACCCATCACCTCGTTGCTCGCTGACCTACATTGGCTGCCGGTCCGGCAACGCCTCGATTTCAAAATTCTCATCGTCATTTTCAAATCCCTCCATGGCCTCGCCCCTCCTTATCCCTGTAATCTCCTCCGAGTAGAGCGCTTGTTTTTGGAGTCTTGTGTCGGGCATGCGGACCATGTGGCCCGCCCAATGGAGCTGGTCGAATGGGGTACTGAGGTGAATGATCAGCAATGATCATATTGAATGGCGGTGCAGGCTCGAAGGGCCGAATGGCCTACTCCTGCACCTATTTTCTATGTTTCTACGTTTCTGTGTTTCTATGTGGTCAGTGCTTTGATGCTGGGGATGTTGGTCTGATCGAGAACACTGATGTTGGTGCATTTGTCCTCCCAGGAGCTTTGCAGGATCTTGCCGAGACATCGTTGGTGGTATTTCTCCAGCGCTTTGAGACAAGCGAGCCCCAGGTGGGCAGGTGAATCGTTTCAAGGACACCTTCAAAGCCTCCCTGATAAAGTGCAACATCTCCACCGACACCTGGGAGTCCCTGGCCAAAGATCGCCCTAAGTGGAGGAAGAGCATCCGGGAGGGCGCTGAGCACCTCGAGTCTCGTCGCCGAGAGCATGCAGAAAACAAGCGCAGGCAGCGGAAGGAGCGTGCGGCAAACCAGACTCCCCACCCGCCCTTTCCTTCAACCACTGTCTGTCCCACCTGTGACAGAGACTGTAATTCCCCTATTGGTCTGTTCAGTCACTTTTAGAGTGGAAGCAAGTCTTCCTCGATTCCGAGGGACTGCCTATGATGATGATGAACCTCCTCCTGCCCAACAACCCCCTCCCGATATCGCTGTGTTCCTCCAATTCTAGCCTCTTGCTTGTCCCCAATTTTAATCGCTTCACCATTGGGGGCGTGGCTTCAGCTGCCAGGGCCCTAAGAAAGAAAGAAAGACTTGCATTTATATAGCGCCTTTCACGACCACCGGACATCTCAAAGCGCTTTGCAGCCAATGAAGTACTTTTGGAGCGTAGTCACTGTTGTAATTCCCTCACTAAACCTCTCCGCCTCTCTCTCCACCTTTAAGACGCTCTCTAAAACCTACCTCTTTGACCAAGATTTTGGTCATTTTCCTAATGCAGGCAACTCTCGATTATCCGGGTCCCTCGGAGGTTGGGCTATTCCAGGTAAATGATTTTTCCATTAGGGTGAGTCTACATTTTAAGGTTAAAACTTTAATGAATAAATACAATCGTTGGGGCGAATTTACATTTATAAGTTAAAACTTTAATGAATCAATGCAATCAGCTACAAGCAGTAACAAAAGATGGACATTACCAGCATGCATGTACAGGTTCTGTGCCAGCACTGCCCCCGTTCCCAACGCCAGCCGCGAGAGACAGCGGCTGCAGCAGCGAGCACACACACACACACACACCAGCAAAGCAAGGGCAGAGGAGGGTGATATTTATGGTGAGTGAGAGAGAGAGAGAGAGAGAGAGTGAGTGTGTGAGCGAGACCCTTTGGCAGGTGGTCCCGGAGTCCCCCGAATCCGGTACAGAGTCCTTTCGGCCCGGGGTCCCTTCGGCCAGGGAGAGAGAATGTGCGAGTGTAAGAGAGAGAGAGAGATTGTGTGAGAGAGAGAATGAGCAAATACAAATGAGCACAGTGTTTAGAAGGTGATTTTTCCAAATTGTTTGGGGCTGTCTTTTCACTTGTTACGGATAATCGAGAGTTGCCCGTATCTCCATATGAGGTTTTGTCAAAATTTGATTGATAATCGCTCCTGTGGAGTCACTTGGGACATTTTACTACGTTAAACACGCTATCTAAATGCAAATTGTTGCTACAGTACAAACAGGAGGAGACCTGTGCCCTGCGCTGCTAGCCTGGGACAACGATTGGGGATGAAGTTGTTGGCGGGGTGGGGCAGGATCAGGGGGTGAGTGGGGGTGGGCGGGGAACCAGCCAGGGTTTCTGCTGATTGTTCTACGGTGACCCCTGCTGGAAAACATGCATAGGCCCCCACCAGCTGATGAGACGATCAGGACCCCTCCCCCATCAGTCAACCACCCCCCCACCCCCCCCCCGGTCGTTCAGCTCACTAACCCCACAGTCTGTGATCACATGTGAAGATTGAGGTATCAGAGCAGAGTCAGGGAGGAACTGTGCCTTCAGGAGAGGGGGGAGGTAAACTGGAAAGGAGATCCCAGCAGAGCAATAAATGAACTCTTGCCGCAATCTGGTGCCAATTGTTATACAGTAACCTTGCTGCAAATCGTGCTTGCGTCCCAATGAAATAAACACTGATCTTACAAACCTCCCATTGTAATAAGCTGATATTACAAACCTCCCATTGTAATAAGCTGATATTACTAACCTCCCATTGTAATAAGCTGATATTACAAACCTCCCATTGTAATAAGCTGATATTACAAGCCTCCCATTGTAATAAGCTCATATTACACAAACCTCCCATTGTAATAAGCTGATATTACAAACCTCCAATTGTAATAAGCTGATACTACAAACCGCCCATTGTAATAAGCTCTGATATTACAAACCTCCAATTGTAATAAGCTGATATTACAAACATTCCATTGTAATAAGCTGATACTACAAACCAACCATTGTAATAAGCTTTGACATTACAAACCTACCATTGTAATAAGCTGATATTGCAAACCTCCCATTGTAAAAAGCTGATATAACAAATCTCCCATTGCAATAAGCTGATATTACAAAACTCCCATTGCAATAAGCAGATATTACAAACCTCCCATTGTAATAAGCCGATATTACAAACCTCCCATTGTAATACGCTGATACTACAAACCGCCCATTGTAATAAGCTCTGATATTACAAACCTCCATTGTAATAAGCTAATATTACACAAATCTCCCATTGTAATAAGCTGATATTACAACCCTCCCATTGTAATAAGCTGATATTACAAACCTCACATTATAATAAGCTGATATTACAAGCCTCCCATTGTAATAAGCTGATATTATAAACCTCCCATTGTAATAAGGTCTGAAATTACAAACCTCCATTGTAATAAGGTCTGAAATTACAAACCTCCATTGTCATAAGCTCTGATACTACAAATCTCCAATTATAATAAGCTGATATTACAAATCTCCCATTGCAATAAGCTGATATTACAAACCTCCCATTGTACTAAGCTAATATTACAAACCTCCCATTGCAATAAGCCAATATTACAAACCTCCCATTGTAATAAGCTGATATTACAAACCTCGCATTGTAATAATCTGATGTTACAGACCTCCCATTGTAATAAGCTGATATCACAAACCTCCCATTGTAATAAACTCTGACATTACAAACCTCCCATTGTAATAAGCTCTGATACTACAAACCTCCCATTGTAACAACCTGATATTACAAACCTCCCATTGCAATAAGCTCTGATATTATGAACCTCCCAATTTAATAAGCTCTGATATTACAAGCTTCCCACTGTAATAAACTGATATTACAAGCCTTCCATTGTAATAAACTGATATTACAAAACACCCATTGTAATAAGCTGATATTACAAACCTCACATTGTAATAAGCTGATATTACAAGCCTCCCATTATAATAAGCAGATATTACAAACCTCCCATTGTAATAAGCTCTATGTTTCTATAAGTTGTGAGGAGGATGCAAAGTGGCTTCAAGGGGATATAGACAGGCTAAGTGAGTGGGGAAGAAAATGACAAATGGAATATAATGTGGAGAAATGTGAAGTTATCCACTTTGGTAGGAAAAATAGGAAATTCAGAGTATTTTTTAAATGGTGAGAGCTGAGAAACATAGAAACATAGAAAATAGGTGCAGGAGTAGGCCATCCGGCCCTTCGAGCCTGCACCACCATTCAATAAGATCATGGCTGATCATTCCCTCAGTACCCCTTTCCTGCTTTCTCTCCATACCCCTTGATCACTTCAGTCGTAAGGGCCATATCTAACTCCCTCTTGAATATATCCAATGAACTGGCATCAACAATTCTCTGCGGCAGGGAATTCCACAGGTTAACAACTCTCTGAGTGAAGAAGTTTCTCCTAATCTCAGTCCTAAATGGCCTACCCCTTATCCTAGGACTGTATCCCCTGGTTCTGGTCTTCCCCAACATCGGGAACATTCTTCCTGCATCTAACCTGTCCAGTCCCGTCAGAATTCTACATGTTTCTATGAGATCCCCTCTCATCCTTCTAAACTCCAGTGAATACAGGCCCAGTCGATCCAGTCTCTCCTGATATGTCAGTCCTGCCATCCCTGGAATCAGTCTGGTGAACCTTCGCTGCACTCCCTCAATAGCAAGAACGTCCTTCCTCAGATTAGGAGACCAAAACTGAACACAATATTCCAGGTGAGGCCTCACCAAGGTCCTGTACAACTGCAATAAGACTTCCCTGCTCCTATACTCAAATCCCCTAGCTATGAAGGCCAACATACCATTTGCCTTCTTTACCGTCTGTTGCACCTGCATGCCAACCTTCAGTGACTGGTGAATCATGACACCCATGTCTCGCTGCACCTCCCCTTTTCCTAATCTGCCGCCATTCAGATTATATTCTGCCTTCGTGTTTTTGCCCCCAAAGTGAATAACCTCACATTTATCCACATTATACTGCATCTGCCATGTATTTGCCCACTCGCCTAACCTGTCCAAAGCACCCTGCAGCCTCTTAGCATCCTCTTCACAGCTCACACCGCCACCCAGTTTAGTGTCATCTGCAAACTTGGAGATAGTACACTCAATTCCATCATCCAGATCATTAATATATATTGTAAAGAGCTGGGGTCCCAGCACTGAGCCCTGCGGCACTCCACTAGTCACTGCTTGCCATTCTGAAAAGGACCCTTTAATCGTGACTCTCTGCTTCCTGTCTGCCAACCAGTTCTCTATCCACGTCAGTACATTACCCCCAATACCATGTGCTTTGATTTTGCACACCAATCTCTTGTGTGGGACCTTGTTAAAAGCCTTTTGAAAGTCCAAGTCCACATCCACTGGTTCTCCCTTGTCCACTCTACTAGTTACATCCTCAAAAAATTCCAGATTTGTCAAGCATGATTTACCCTTCATAAATCCATGCTGATTTGGACCAATCCTATCACTGCTTTCCAAATGTGCTACTATTTCATCCTTAATGATTGATTCCAACATTTTCCCCACTACTGCTGTCAGGCTAACCGGTCTATAATTACCCATTTTCTCTTCCCTCCTTTTTTAAAAAGTGGTGTTACATTAGCTTGGGAAATGTTGGCGTTCAGAGGGATCTGGGTGTCCTTGTCCATGAATCATTGAAAGTTAACATGCAGGTACAGCAAGCAATTAAGAAAGCAAATGGTATGTTGGCCTTTATTACAAGAGGATTTGAAGTTTATTACAAGAGGATTTAAAGACATCTTACTGCAATTATACTGGGCCCTGGTCAGACCACACCTGGAGTATTGTGTACAGTTTTGATCTCCTTACCTATGGAAGGATATACTTACTATAGAGGGAGTGCAACAAAGATTCACCAGACTGATTCCTGGGATGCGAGGAATGTCCTATGAGGAGAGATTGAGTAGACTAGGCCTATATTCTCTTGCGTTTAGAAGAATGTGGACTACAAGATCCTGTCAAAGGTCATCGCCAACAGGATCAAGTCTGCTCTTGAGCTGGTGATTCACCCGGACCAGACCTGCGCTGTCCCAGGCAGGAAGATCTCTGATAGCCTCACGCTACTCAGGGATACGATCACCTACGTGCAGGACAGGGGGCTGGACACCTGCTTAATCAGCTTAGACCAGGAGAAAGCCTTTGACAGTATATCGCACACGTACCTGATGGACGTGCTCTCCAAAACGGGGTTTGGGGAGGGCATCCGCAATTGGGTCCAACTGCTCTACACAGACATCAGTCGTGCAGTTCTAATCAACGGGTGGGAAACTGAAAGCTTTCCAATCAGATCTGGAGTCAGGCAAGGCTGTCCCTCTCCTCTGTCTTGTTTGTGTGTTGTATCGAGCCCTTTGCCGAGTCCATCAGGAAGGATGTGGGCATTAGAGGGGTGACGATCCCAGGCAGCGGAGGCGCTCAGGTCAAGACCCCCCTGTACATGGACGACATCGCCGTCTTTTGCTCGGATCCGCAGTCGGTCCGCGGATTGCTCACAATCTGCGACCAGTTTGAACTGGCCTCGGGAGCAAAGGTCAATCGCAGCAAGAGCGAGGCCATGCTCTTTGGCAACTGGGCTAACCGATGGTGGAAGCTGTGCTTCCTCTCCATGGCAGGAAAGAACCTGGTCATCAGGAGTGAGGTGCTCTCGGGGTTGCTACACGTGGCACAGGTCTGGCCCATCTCTCACTCCTGTGCCGCGGAAGTCACCCGGGCCGTCTTCCACTTTGTCTGGAGGTCCAAAATGGACCGTGTCCGCAGAGACACGATGTACAAATCTCTGGACAGTGGAGGAAAGGATGTTCCGAACATGGCCCTCATCCTGATGGCCACCTTTGTGTGCGGCTGCATCAAGCTGTGCACCGACCCCCGGTACGCAAACACCAAGTGTCACTACGTGCTGAGGTTCTACCTGTCCCCGGTGTTGCGAAGGATGGGTCTGGCCACGCTGCTGTGAAACGCCCCCACCAGCTGGACCATGCCTGTCCACCTGTCCTTCATGGAAAAGTTTTTCACAAAAAACCCCTTTGACCACAAGACCACAAAACAGTGGTCAGCACGTAAGGTCCTGGACGCCCTACGAAAGGAGAGGGTGGACCCTGTCGGGTGGTTCTCTGAGCGGACTGTCGAACTCGTTTGGCAGAACGTCTCATCGCCAGAGCGGTCACACAAGCACCAAGATGTAGCTTGGTTGGCCGGTGAGGAGGGCCCTACCCGTCAGAGCGTTCATGCACAGCCGACGTCTCAGCAGCACGGCACGGTGCCCCCGAGTCGGCTGCGGGGCGGACCGAGACTGTCACCCATCTCCTTCAGGATTGCGCCTTCGCAAGGCAGGTCTGGAAAGAGATGCAGTGGTTGCTGTCGAGGTTCATCCCAAGCAGCTCCGTAACACAGGACTCTGTGCTCTAAGGGCTGTTCCCAGGGACACACACCGAGACTGACATCACCTGCTGCTGGAGGGCCATCAACTCGGTCAAAGACGCTCTTTGGTCTTGCCGAAACTTGCTGGTCTTCCAGAGCAAGGAGATGTCCACGTCTGCGTGTTGCAGACTGGCGCAATCCAAGATCCAGGATTACGTGCTGAGGGACGCACTTAAAATTGGTGCAGTCGCCGCAAAGGCACGGTGGGGAAGGGCCACAGTTTAAAGCCCTTCTGCCACGGTAAACCCCGGGGGCAGGAATCAGTACATACCCCCCCTCGGGCCGTACTTGTAACTTCTTTTTTGTGTACATGGAGCACCGTGATCTGTAAACACCTGTGTAGTGCCATGTACAATGTAAGGTCTGTTTCGTGATGCACGTTGGAAAGGAAAAGTGTAAATGTACCGTCACCCATTCCGTGTACTGTATAGTGACACATGTAATGTCATTTGTCGAATGTACTACAATGTATCCCGTATTGTACCGAATTGTACTTGAACTGAAAAGCAAGGGAATGTATCGAACGGAACTGCCGTCAGCACCCAAATGTAGTGTATGGGATTGCTGACCGCAGCTAAACGTACTGAACTGCTTTTGAATGTACTGTACAAATTTTTATATGAATAAAGTATATTTTGAAATTTAAAAAAAATATTCTCTAGAGTTTAGAAGAATGAGAGGTGATCTCATTGAAACATACAAATTTCTTATAGGGCTTGACAGGGTAGATGCAGGGAGGATGTTTCCTCTGGCTGGGGAGTGTAGAACCAGGGGTCACAGACTCAGAATAAGGGCTCGGCCATTTGGGACTGAAATGAGGAGAAACTTCTTCACTCAGAGGGTGAATCTTTAGAATTCTCTGCCTCAGAGGGCTGTGAAGGCTCAGTCTTTGAGTTAATCAGACAGAGATCGATAGATTTTTAGATATTAAGGGAATGAAGGGAGATGGGGACAGTGCAGGAAAGTGGAGTTGAGGTAGAAGATCAGCCATGATCTTATTAAATGACGGAGCAGGCTCGAGGGGCCAAATAGCCTCCTCCTGCTCCTATTTCTTATATTCTCATGCTCTCCTTCAAACAGTGCCATGGGATCTTTTACACCCACCTGAACAGGCAGATGGGGCTTTGATGCAGCACTGTGTCAGTACAGTGCGGCAGTGATAGCTCGGATTAAGTGCCCAAGCTTGTCGTGGCAAGCGTGAGGACATAAAAGAAACAAGAAACTGTTGTAATGTGGGAAACGCAGCAGCCAATTTGCGCACAGCAAGCTCCCACAAAACAACAATGTGATCATGATGAGATAACCTGCTTTTTGGTGATGTTGATTGAGGGATAAATATTGTTCCAGATCACCAGGGAGAACTCCGCTGTTCTTCTTCGAAATAATGCAATGGGATCTTTTACATCCACCTGAGAGAGCAGACAGGACCTTGGTGTGACGTCTCATCCGAGAGACGGCACCTCTGACAGTGCTCACTGCACTGGGAGTGTCAGCCTAGATTTGTGCGCTCAAGTTCCGGGAGTGGGACTTGAACCCACAACCTTTTAACTCAGAGGTGAGTGTGCTACCCACTGAGCCACAGCTGACACATTCCAAAGTTAAAAATTACATGTAGAATATAATGTCACTTTTTTATATGCAGATTATTTTTGTGTTCTCTAAATCAAAAAAAATATTGGTTTTGTTTTATTTTGGTAATGTCATTCGATGACACAAGAATATATTTAAAACAAAATGAGAGGCAGGCCGGAGGGTGTGGAGAAACCCAATGCTGATCCACGGGAAGTCCAGGGAGACTGGCGTCTGGCCACCCATTAAAAAGGAAAACTGGGATTAAAAATGTATTTAGTGATTACATTTGGCCATCTTGTTTAAAGATGAAAGCGGGCCAGTTGTAGTGCCATGTTAGGCCTGCAAGCGGCGCTGTTGGTCCACAGGAGCTCTATGCTCTCTTCAGCGCCACCAGCAGACAGCTCTCTGCACTGCAGGTCATTATTGCATCCTTTCTGGGTTTCATGGTTCACGAATTGGACATGATTTCCGCAAAGGACCATGGGTACAGGCGGAGGCCATTCAGCCTTTGAGCCTATTCTGCCACTCAGCGAGGTCATGGCTGATGTGTATCTCAAAACTCCATTTACCCGCCTTGGCTCCGTAACCTTTAATACCTTTGCCCAATGGCTTAGTACCATCTCGATCTCAGTTTTGACATTTGCAATTGATCCTCAGCCAATATTCCCTGTAAGCTGTACGACTGCTCGGCTGTACAGCTGTCTGGAGCTGCTGTGCAGGACACTTGCCAGCCTTGTAACATGAAAAACCATTGGATGGGAATTCCACATTGGAAATTTGAGTGGGCTAGCTCTAATTCTCAGGTTATGCCCCCTTGATCTGGACACTGTAATGTATGCATCTGTGACTATGTCCACAGGCTGGTGGAGCTGTTGCCAAGGTGGCCATTAACCGATCCAGGCAGCGGGCAGTTGAGGGAGTCATTCTGCCCGACTGCCTGCCTCTCTTCCACGGTTATATCCGAGCCAGGGTGCAGCTAAAGATGGAGCACGGGGTGTCCACCGGTACGCTTGCAGCCTTCCGCGAGAGGTGGGCGCCGGAGGGATTGGAGTGCATCATCGGCCCCGGCAACCAAATTTTAATTTGACCGTTTACGGTTCACAAAGTTTTATTTGTTAATTTGTCGGTCCTAGTGCTACTTTATTAAGGGGGCACTCGGCTTTATAGTTTTATTAAAATAGTTGTAGAGCTGTTGAGTTGGGAGTGGCTTAGCCAGTCACGTGATGTTCACAAGACTCAATAAAACCCCGGCCAGTTGAGTCTAGGTCATCCACGATGAGGTATGCAGTTGTGAGCCTGGTGGATGAATTGGTAATGTGTAGTGTGATTGTTAAACCGTTGCTAATAAGCCAACCAGTGCTATGAATTCTTAAGCAAAGAACCCATGATCATCATCATCATAGGCAGTCCCTCGAAATCGAGGAAGACTTGCTTCCACTCTAAAAGTGAGCTCTCAGGTGACTGTACAGTCCAATATGGGAATTACAGTCTCTGTCACAGGTGGGACAGACAGTGGTTGAAGGAAAGGGTGGGTGGGGAGTCTGGTTTGCCGCACGCTCCTTCTGCTGCCTGCGCTTGTTTTCTGCATGCTCTCGGCGACGAGACTCGAGGTGCTCAGTGCCCTCTCAGATGCACTTCCTCCACTTAGGACGGTTTTGGGCCAGGGACTCCCAGGTGTCGGGGTGTCGGTGGGGATGTTGCACTTTATCAGGGAGGCTTTGAGGGTGTCATTGAAACGCTTCCTCTGCCGACCTGGGGCTCGCCTGCTGTGCAGGAGTTCCGAGTAGAGCGCTTGCTTTGGGAGTCTTGTGTCGGGCATGCGAACAATGTGGCCCGCCCAGCGGAGCTGGTCGAGTGTGGTGAGTGCTTCGATGCTGGGGATGTTGACCTGACCGAGAACACTGACGTTGTTCTATCCTCCCAGGGGATTTGTAGGATCTTGCGGAGACATCGTTGGTGGTATTTCTCCAGCGACTTGAGGTGTCTACTGTATATGGTCCATGTCTCTGAGCCATACAGGAGGGTAGCAGATATCATGAAGCAAATACATTACAGACTCCGCCCCCTCTGCCCCCGCCCCCGACCAGACAAAATAATCTCTCTCTATCTAACCAATCAACTCCTTTAATCAGCTTATAAACACTTTGATTAGATCACCCCTCGATCTACTAAGCTCAAGGTAATACCAGTCTGTGTAACCTGTCCTCATAATTTAACCCTTTTAGCCCCAGTATAATTCTGGTCAATCTGCTCTGCCCCCCCGCTCCAAGGCCAATATATCCTTCCTGAGTTTACAGTGCCTAGAACTGAACGCAGTGCTCCAGATGTGGTCTAACCAGAACGTTATATAATTATAACATAACTTCCACCCTTTAGTCCAAATTCAACATATCGTTCAACAGCTCTTCTCCCCTCACTATGTTGAAATCAAGACTCAATGCCCCGTCTCCCGCTTTAAGTTAGATTTTCCCACCAACGCAAACTGCAAAATCCCTCAGACATTCCTTCCGTAATCTATTCCAAACGTGGCCGGCCCCATAATCGGCAATTCCTCGTAAACATTGTCTTCTCCCCTGCATTCTGAGCCTTGGCTGAGGCTCCCAGTGCCAGTGCTGAGGGAACGCTGCACTGTCGGAGGTGCCGTCTTTCCAAATGAGATGTTAAACCGAGGCCCTGTCTGCCCACTCAGGTGGACGTAAAAGATCAAATGGCTGTATTTCGAAGATGAGCAGGGGAGTTCTCCCCGATGTCCTGTGGCCAATATTTATCCCTCAATCAAGATCCCAAAAAAACAGATTATCTGGTCATTATCCGATTGCAATTCGTGGGATCTTGCAGTGCGCAAATTGGCTGCCGCGTTTCCTCAATTAAGAAAGAAAGGCTTGCATTTATATAGCGCCTTTCACGACCATTGGACGTCGCAAAGAGCTTTACAGCCAATGAAGTATTTTTGGAGTGCAGTCACTGTTGTAATGTGGGAAACGCGGCAGCCAATTTGCGCACAGCAAGCTCCCACAGACAGCAATGTGATAATGACCAGATAATCTGTTTTTGCTATGTTGATTGAGGGATAAATATTGTCCCAGGACACTGGGGATAACTCCCCTGCTCTTCTTCAAAATAGTGCCATGGGATCATTTACGTCCACCTGAGAGGGCAGACGGGGCCTCGGTTTAACGTCCCATCCGAAAGACGGCACCTTCGACAGTGCAGCGCTCCCTCAGCACTGCACTGGGAGTGACTACACTTCAAAAGTACATAATTGTCTGTAAATCGCTATGGGACGCGCTGTATAAATGTGAGTTCTTTCATTTCAGCAAAGTTTTCGAAATCCACCGAAGAGTTCATTGAGGAATGCAAGTTAATGTTTCGCCTCCAGGTGGCGGCCTTGCCCACTTTAGTAGGCGACAGATGGATTTCCTCTGCCCCTCGAGTACTTGATCAGCTAACCCCCAACAACACCACTCCCCCCCCCCCATACCGCCCCTCCCCCCACCCACACCGCCCCCCCCACACACTGAGTCTCCCCCCCCACCACAACACCCCTCCCCCTCCCACATCGCCCCTCCCCCCCATACCGCCCCTCCCCCCATCCACACCCCCCCCACACACCGAGTCTCCCCCCCCACCACAACACCCCTCCCCCCCACACACCGCCCCCCCCCCCACACACCGCCCCCCCCACACACCGAGTCTCCCCCCCCACACCACCCCCCCTCACACACCGCCCCTCCCCCCACACACCGCCCCTCCCCCCCACACACCGCCCCCCCCCACATACCGAGTCTCCCCCCCACCACACCGCCCCTCCCCCCACACACCGCCCCTCCCCCCACACATGGCCCCTCCCCCCCCCACACCGCCCCCCCCTCACACATCGCCCCTCCCCCCCACACACCGAGTCTCCCCCCCCCACACCGCCCCCCCCTCACACACCACCCCTCCCCCCCACACACTGCCCCTCCCCCCACACACTGCCCCTCCCCCCACACACTGCCCCTCCCCCCCACACACCACCCCTCCCTCCCACACCACCCCTCCCCCCCACACACTGCCCCTCCCCCCACACACTGCCCCTCCCCCCACACACTGCCCCTCCCCCCACACACTGCCCCTCCCCCCCACACACCACCCCTCCCTCCCACACCACCCCTCCCCCCCACACACCGCCCCTCCCCCCCACACACCGCCCCTCCCCCCACACACCGCCCCTCCCCCTCCCACACCACCTCCCCCCACACACCGCCCCTCCCCCCACACACCACCCCTCCCCCACACCACCCCTCCCCCCCACACACCGCCCCTCCCCCCCACACACCGCCCCTCCCCCCACACACCGCCCCTCCCCCTCCCACACCACCTCCCCCCACACACCGCCCCTCCCCCCCACACACCGCCCCTCCCCCCACACACCGCCCCTCCCCCTCCCACACCACCTCCCCCCACACACCGCCCCTCCCCCTCCCACACCACCTCCCCCCACACACCGCCCCTCCCCCCACACACCGCCCCTCCCCCCCACACACCGCCCCTCCTTCTCACACCGCCCCTCCCCCACACACACCGCCCCTCCCCCTCCCACACCACCTCCCCCCACACACCGCCCCTCCCCCACACACACCGCCCCTCCCCCCCACACACTGCCTCCCCCCACACACCGCCCCTCCCCCCACACACCGCCCCTCCCCCCACACACCGCCCCTCCCCCCACACACCGCCCCTCCCCCCCACACACCGCCCCTCCCCCCACACACCGCCCCTCCACCCCCACACACCGCCCCTCCCCCCCACACACCGCCCCTCCCCCCACACACCGCCCCTCCCCCCCACACACCGCCCCTCCCCCACACACACCGCCCCTCCCCCCCACACACCGCCCCTCCCCCCACACACCGCCACTCCCCCCCACACACCGCCCCTCCCCCACACACACCGCCCCTCCCCCCACACACCGCCCCTCCCCCCCACACACCGCCCCTCCCCCCCACACACCGCCCCTCCCCCCACACACCGCCCCTCCCCCCACACACCGCCCCTCCCCCACACACCCGCCCCTCCCCCCACACACCGCCCCTCCCCCCCACACACCGCCCCTCCCCCCACACACCGCCCCTCCCCCACACACACCGCCCCTCCCCCCCACACACCGCCCCTCCCCCACACACCGCCCCTCCCCCCACACACCGCCCCTCCCCCCCACACACCGCCCCTCCCCCCACACACCGCCCCTCCCCCCACACACCGCCCCTCCCCCCACACCACCGCCCCTCCACCCCCACACACCGCCCCTCCCCCCACACACCGCCCCTCCCCCACACACACCGCCCCTC